>NW_028261386.1:124844287-125091787 GCF_051295495.1 Thamnophis sirtalis
TTTACCCAAGAATTATAGGCAAAATAGCTATGAGCTAAAATGACTATATTCAGTCTGGAATTATGTTGGAGCCTTATTTATTTTTTTCTGATTTTCTTCACATGGGATGATGCTCTCTGGGGATGACAGCAGATATATTTCAGAAGTTCTAGAATCTATCCACTTCTGGAGCAAAGAGGACATTGGGGAAAAAAATGAATTTTCAGGAATATGGCTAAACTACAGGAAAAGCAATCCTACTGTTTGGTTGGAATGCCCTTGTCAGTTTCTGAAAAAAAATATGTTTTATTAGGTGGTTTAATTCAGAAAGGAATATATTCAGAAAAGTTATTGAAATAATATAAAATTACTTAGGACAGCCAGACTGCCTCAGAGCTACAAAGATCTAGTGAAATATCACTGCCCATAACCTCAGATCAGCCACAAGACCAAAGTACTCAACACAGACTTCCAACTCCAAGGCTGGATTAGAGGGAGGAGAGGCAATCCAATGTCTAATTTATCTTGTCATTGCGGTGGGGGGGGCATCCCTCTGGCTCCCAGAGAGTGAATTTTACATACCTTACTTCTCTGTTCCAGGCATAACATGCACCATAATCAGAGATAGTACATTATAGTGTATATCTGATATAGAGTATATTGATTATACTGATATAGAATAGGATAGGATAGGATAGGATAGGATAGGATAAGATTGGATAAGAGAGGAGGGGATAGGATAGGCTAAGATACGATAGGATAGGAAGGGATAGGATAGGATAGGATAGGATAGGATAGGATAGGATAGGAAGGGATAGGATAGGATAGGAAGAGATAGGATAGGATAGGATAGGATAGGATAGGATAGGATAGGATAGGATAAGATTGGATAAGAGAGGAGGGGATAGGATAGGCTAGTCAGGTCAAAGGAGCAAAAGAGCCGAGGTGGTGCAGTGGGTAGAGTGCAGTACTGCAGGCCACTTCAGCTGACTGTTATCTGCAGTTCAGCGGTTCTAATCTCACCGGCTCAAGGTTGACTCAGCCTTCCATCCTTCCGAGGTGGGTGAAATGAGGACCCAGACTGTGGGGGGCGATATGCTGACTCTGTAAACCGCTTAGAGAGGGCTGAAAGCCCTATGAAGTGGTATATAAGTCTAACTGCTATTGCTATAGGATAGGATAACAGAGTTGGAAGGGACCATGAAGATCTTCTAGTAAAACTCCCTGCTTAGGCAGAAACCCTACACCACTTCAGACAAATGGTTAGCCAACATCTTAAAGACTTCCAGTGTTGGAGCATTTACAACTTCTGGAGGCAAGGGTGGTGCTTCTTTGCACATTTGGGAGCATGTGG
The DNA here is from genome assembly GCF_051295495.1 of Thamnophis sirtalis. Lineage (NCBI taxonomy): Eukaryota > Metazoa > Chordata > Lepidosauria > Squamata > Natricidae > Thamnophis > Thamnophis sirtalis. The sequence continues at coordinate 124,845,621 of NW_028261386.1, forward strand.
CGTAAAAGAGACTCTTTCCAAAATCTAAATAAGAATTTAAAGACTTTAGAAGCCTTAGAAGAATTTTGCCTTTTACATACCTTACTTCTCTGTTCCAGGCATAACATGCACCATAATCAGAGATAGTACATTATAGTGTATATCTGATATACAGTATATTGATTAGGCAGAAAGCCCTACACCACTTCAGACAAATGGTTATCCAACATCTTCTAAAAAACTTCCAGTGTTGGAGCATTTACAACTTCTGGAGGCAAGGGTGGGGCTTCTTTGCACATTTGGGAGCACGTTGCGTAAAAGAGACGCTTTCCAAAATCTAAATAAGAATTTAAGGACTTTAGAAGCCTTAGAAGAATTTTGCCTTGGCACTTCCAAAACTATGCACCCAATACCAAATTCCACTCCAAGGATCTAGTGTGCCAGGAAAGAGCAAGGAGGAAGTCAGGTCAAAGGAGCAGTACAAACCAAAACTGACACAAACCAACGAACCAAAACTGATACAACTGTCTTCAGTTTGCCTTTCCACCTACACTTTGTCATATATAAACACTGTGGCATCTTCTTTTTCTTTTATCACTGTAAAATCTTTTCCTTGGTATTCTATAGCCCTCAAACAGGGAACCAACTGCAGTCACCACCTACATCCATTTCATCTCTGCTCCAAACATTCATAAATACTTTCCAGTTGCAAGCTTTATGCATGGAGAGCAACAAGCCGCCAGCATTGCAAAGAATCTGCCGCAATCTCCAAGGGCTACGCATCGCCAGTGGGAAATGCGCCTGGAGCACAGAAGTCGGGGAAGTCTGTCTACAGAAGCCTCTTCTACAGAAGCCTCTAGTTCTTAATCAAGAGTTGCATGCTCTGACCTTGTCAACCCTTTTGTATTATGTTTCTTGTAGCTTAGCATGAGGGCAAGAGGGAACCAGTGTGTTTTCAATGATATAAAGCTGGCTGAAAACCTAGGGCAGAGGGTAGCTTCCGCATGCATCCTCTAAGAACAAAACGAGCAAGAATTAAAGCATGAGGGATGCTTTGCAGAAACACTGGGTTTCTGTATGTGTAGTATTTCCTGAACTGGACATGATTTCCAAGACCAGAAAGAAAACTGGCTTTAACAACATAAACAAGCAAGGAGACAAAACCTTGAAAAAGGACCAAAAATCTAGTTTCCTTAAACTTTGGATCTTCTTCTAAGCTTTGGGTGCAACCAGCCAGAGCCCTCAAATAATTTTTGACCAGCAGTAAACATTTGTCATAATAATAAAAGATACTGGTGTTCAAAAAATAATAATAATACTTTTTTGATGTAACCATTATCAAAATAATAGAGGATAAAACATTTAATTAATTTTTAATAAATATACTTAAATGCAGTTAAAATTAAATCAGATTTAGCTTATGTTTTTGTCAAGCCATTGTGAGTAGGGTACAGGTTCCTTCTTCACCCCAAAGGTGGTTGCTTGTAGGAAAAGGGTGTGTGCTCTTGTTCTAAAATTCCAGGATTAAGGAATATATCTCCTGTATATCATTGCTAATTCTTTTCTCTCTCTGCAGGTCTTCATTTGCTCTCCATAGAGCATCCTTCAATAAATACAGTTGGATAAACAATGGAAGAGTCTTATCCCATGATAGGAGTTTACCTTTCCCCCATAGGCAATGATCCAGACTTGATCAAATGTTTGCCTATTGGTTATATTGGTTTAGATAGCCTTATGGTATTTGAGTTGGCTAACATTCTCATCCAAGGTGAGCCATCTCACATTAAACATTCTATGCCCAGGAAGAACCATGGCACACAAACAAGAACCAGGTATTAACTACATGGAACTGGAGCAGGGGTGGGTTTCAACCGGTTCGCGGCGGTCCCCGCGAACCAGTTGGTCGGCGAACCTAGAAGTAAATAACTTCCGGGAACAGCGAAGGGCCCACCCGCCCGCCCACGCTCCTTACCCAGTTTTGACAAGTTCTGCGCTTCCACGATTGTGCAGGATGCATACAGCGCCTGCGCGATCCTCCATGAGCAGCTGGAGCATCGCACAGATGCTAGTACGCATGCGTGCACTGCGCGCGTGCACGAGGACGCCGCCGGCCCCGTTCCAACCGAACTGGTTGGAACGGGGCAAGAAACCCACCCCTGAACTGGAGCTATAGGAGATAGCAGTTATCCTCTGTCACAGCTGTGTCTCAATCACAAGAGACCTTGATGGACTGGCCAAACATGTCAACATTCTCTCTGTCTTGGATATTATGCAGTAAATCACTTACCATCCAAATGTGCAATTATTTGTTAACCTAGGCAAGAAAAAGGCAATCTAAGGTTTCAACCATAAGTTGCAGTATGGTTCTTATAATTCCCAGTTAGTTAGATATAATATCCTAAAATATCTGAAGGACATCAGATTGTCTGTCTTTGATTTAGAGATTGAGTTGCAAATGGAAGAGCTCTATTCCTCGCCTGAGGGCTGAGAATCACAATGAAGCTGTAGTATTTGTACCTGAACCAAGAAAAAGGCTTTCCAATATTCTTCAGCATGCCACCAACCGTGAGCAAGGAGATGGAGTAAAGAGGAGGCAACATAGCTGAAGATGGTAGTTCTTTGATAATAAACTTCCAGGAAAAAAACAAACATTCTTTTTCCCTCCTCCATTCTTGAAATTTGATTTTATTCTTCTGACAATTTGAAAGTATATGAGCCATGGTATATTCCAGCTTTCACTAAGGAGTTCTTGCTGTGTTTTTAGTTAATTCATAGAATCTGAGCGAACCATATCTGCATATGTAATTACATTTTTATTGCTGTAATTATCTCTGACATAAAAGGCTTTTAAAGGAGAAGCTAGAGGTACAATTGTTGGAGCTATTCGGATGGATTTTTGATGTTTTATTGTTGACTGTTTGGTACAATGCCATGGATTTGCATTGAATTGCTAGTAAATAATTTTTTAAAAAAATGTTCAGAAGTGGTCCAATCAACAGTTGATAGATGCTGGATCCCCAATTCTATTGGAACAGCCATGCATCTTTCGTATTCCATAATGTTGACTTTGTATGGAGAAGGTTCTACCATGAAAGAGCAGAGTAAGATTAGGCTCTTTCTCCCATTTCACTTTGCAGCTCTGATCTCCATCATGGCTGATTATCCCACCAGCTTATATGTTGTTTCAAAGCAAGCTTTTTAGTGACAGATAGTAACACTAGGAATAAAAGGGCATGAACATGTAGATTCAGGGTCCACTGGACAATTAAACTGTGGAATAATTTTGACCCTGCAGGTTTCTCATTAGGTTCTCCAAAGGCTTTAGCATCTTCTGCAACTTATGCTGAATTTAGATAGATGGTTGCTTATTAATGTCTAGCAGACTTTCCGGGACTTCGTGTGATTTCACCACGTGAAGGAGAAAGGTTAGAAAGGGAGGAGAAATATACAGATCTAGCCTATTTCACTACTTGGATAGCCTTAGATACATCTCTATGAGCAGGAACAGAGAATAAATCACTATCTAGTCTTGACTCTGTGCTTGCCTGGGGGTGAGGGTGTGGGGGAATCAATCCCAGTGAAATTACCTTAGATATTCACAAAGATCTTGAAATTACATACTAAGCCATCCATAATGGCCTCTTCTTTGTTAGTTTACTCCATATTTGTGTTTGTATAATTAAGGAGGGTTTGTCGTCTATTGTCATGATAATGAAATATATTGTATAATGAAGATACTAAGATACATAAAATGAAAGCATAGCATTTAAAATATCAAGCTAAAATACATAACAATTACATAACGGAACTAATTTGCTAAATGCAAAAAAAAAAGAGGAATAGAAAGACATCAATTAATTTTGTCCAATTATTATTTCAGATGATTGAATGAACCTTTGTCCTTCCTCTGTTTGCAAAGAGAAAGATTCTGTAATTATCTTGGGAGTACAGAGAAGAGACTGTACTCAAGCTAAGTACATTTTATACATTTTCATTTATTTCAACCAAAGAAATAGACTGCAATCCTACACAAACTTTCCTAAGACTAAATTTCGTTAAATGGCCTTAGTCCTTAGTAGACACACACAGGGTTGTAATAAGCAGCATGTATTTAAGTTCTAATAAGGCAAATGAGATGTCAATGTAATTTTATGAACCAGTTTTACCTTATATTAAGATTTTTCTTCTGCAGTTTTCATTATTTCACTGCAAATGAAAAGGGTGGGCTATAATTCAATGGCAGAGGTGCTGTGAGATCAGCAGAATCTGATAAATTCTCCGAAACTTGTTGAGTGATTGCCTTTCACACTGAAATGTTTCTAATTCTTTATGTAAATGTGTTTTTATTTTCCATTTTCATTTTCGTACAGTCACATATATACTGTGCATAACCGGGGCCATATAACATTAAACAATAAACACAGCCATTCCTCTTATCAGCAGTACCCCAAAAAATAAAAACCCAATGTTTTTATTAGAAATGAAGACTTGGAGTTAGAAATGTTTCTAATTCTTAATGAAGACTTCAAGTCCTTACCCAGTTTGTTGTTTCTACTTATGATGATTATATGCAATTAAGAGTAGAATTTAGAGTAGCAACTTTGTAACAAACAGTTGTAACTAATGCAAATCAGCATTTCAAATTTCATCTACTTTTAATACTAGTGCTGAGTATTAAAAAGTCATCATGTATCAAACTTAATTAATTTATGAGGGATACAGTTATGTGTCATCTTTGGGCTTATTCCTGATGTGTTTCATCTTTATTTTAAATCCTAGATGTGGTTATGTTAAACCTGAAAGCCATATTAAACCACACTCTACACATACCTGCTACTTACCTGGGCATCGCTGTTCACTACACCGTCTAACCTCATCTCCGCTTCCTTCACACTGTTGCCCAGTAGTAGCTGCACCTTGGCATATCCTTATTCTCTTCTCCCAACCACCATCACAAGACTTGGAACACCCACTCCAATGGCCCCAGTGATTCCATTGACCATTAGCTGGAGAGAGAAAAATATATAATAGTTAGATCCCATAACAGTAGCTATTACAAACAAACCCACTAAAATGGGTAAAGCAGTCACTTAAAAAAGACATAGCAAAGTTAGTTGAAAAAAATATCCAGAATGGGCAGAAGCTAGCCAAAGTTAATAGCAATAGCAATAGCAGTTAGACTTATATACCGCTTCATAGGGCTTCCAGCCCTCTCTAAGCGGTTTACAGAGTCAGCATATTGCCCCCACAGTCTGGGTCCTCATTTCACCCACCTCGGAAGGATGGAAGGCTGAGTCAACCCTGAGCCGGTGAGATTAGAACCGCTGAACTGCAGATAACAGTCAGCTGAAGTGGCCTGCAGTACTGCACCCTAACCACTGTGCCACCTCGGCTCTTAAGCATACATTTATGTATGCTCTTAAGCATACATTTCAGTTCAGTGCGAGAGAGAGAGCAATTTGCTTGAATCTAGCCAGTAAATAAACTTAAATACGATATAGTTTTGTCCATATTGTAAGAGCAAAGAGAGGTGACCATGGTTGAAAATACAGTAACTAGTAACCAATAACCAGAAAATATCCAGAATGGGCAATAACACTGAATTCAGTAGAAGTTATTCCTAAATAGACATGCATTGGATTGCACTGTGAATATATATTGATGGCAGCCTCATTTTCACAGTGTGATTGTAACATATAAATATGTAATATTTTAAATAATTGCCAGTTACCATTTACACAGCTATTGTGATGTTGCAGTACAATACAAACAATTTATTTTTATATATTCTTCAATATCTCTTGTGTTCATCTACTGTAAAGTTCTCACTATATTTTTTTTATTAATACTACCACCAAATCAAATTAAAAAATAAAAGACAAGGAAAGAAACTTTAGACTTTAATGGTAGAAAAAAGGATTCTCATTTGCCACTTTGGCTTCAGCTTACAGAACAATTCTCGTCAACTTAACCTTTCAAATATCACCCCAGGAATTCTTCCATTTAGGAAAAAAAAGCTTCATTAATAAACAGTTTCTAATCCTTGGAAGAATTATGACTTTGCAGCAAAAAGCTATTCTTGAAATGTGTCATAGGGTGGATTTTTTTTTTTAATATTCTCAGTAGGAGGCAGGTTTCATAGATTTTTGCCCTTCCCTTCAGTTCTGAATAGCAGCTGCCCTTAATTGATAAATAGTGAAATAATAAAATAAAATAGTAAAATAAAACGTTAGCAAATGAGTAGCACATTAAACTCACCTAAAAGGAAAGTGAAGCAACGTTAAAAGTACTACTATATTCAGAAGGCATTTAGCAGTGCAGTATTAATCCCTGGAAGTTGATAAGGGGCCAGTTAAAATGATGTTGTGCTGCCCTCTACCTGCCATCCCTAGCAGGAAAAACTGGTTTTTATGAAGGGAGGGGGAGGTGCTGCTGCTGTAGTGATTGCCACCATGGCATCCAGATATTTCCAGCAGATTTTGCTGCGATGTCTTGTCACAGAGCAACGGGAAAACGTAATTTTTGAGAAATGCCCACTGCAGGCACGTCAATCAGCTAAAGTCTCCCTTTCATCCACTGCTGGCATTATAACAGATGGAGCTGTCAATTGAAGGTTTCAGTGGGTTGAAGGTGTCCCCACTCAACTGAAGGTGTCCCCGGGACTGAGGAGGAGGAGGAGTTATAGCCAATAGCAATAGCAGTTAGACTTATATACCACTTCATAGGGCTTTCAGCCCTCTCTAAGAGGTTTACAGAGTCAGCATATCGCCCCCAACAATCTGGGTCCTCATTTTACCCACCTCGGAAGGATGGAAGGCTGAGTCAACCCTGAGCCGGTGAGATTTGAACCACTGAACTGCTGAACTAGCAGTCAGCTAGTGGCACTCTACCCACTGCGCCACCTCAGCTCTTTTATGTCCTGGCGTTCTTTACAACCTCACACAGGATTTTGTTCCAGTGCAGTTTTATGCTATTTACTTTACAGCCACTATTTAGAAAATAAGGTAAAGGTAAAGGTTCCCCTTGCACATATGTGCTAGTCGTTCCCAACTCTAGAGGGTGGTGCTCATCTCCGTTTCAAAGCTGAAGAGCCAGCACTGTCCGAAGACATCTCTGGTTGTGTGGTCGGCATGATCTGATTGAGGAGTTCAGTGTCTTAGCAACTGAGCCACTGTGTCCAGTGGTGGGTTCCAGGTGGTACAGCCCTGTATGGCCACACTGGTATTAGCTGGGAGCAGTGGCCACCGTACCGATACAGTGGCTCATTTGGCCCACCCGCCTGCCCGCGTTCCTTACCTGTTTTTGAAGCAACTGGGCCTATTGCGCATGCGCGCACAGCAGCCAGCGCCTGCGCGACCTCTGCCAAGCAGCTGGGTGTTGCAGGGCGGCAGCATGTGCATGCATGCGCAGTGCAATGCCCGACGGGGACGCCCGACCCTATGCGAAGCGTACCATTTGCGACGGGAGTCAAAACCTGTTCAGCCCCCCCCCTCCTTCGCTTGTTAACAGACGACAGGCAGACAAACTTAAAAGGAACTCACTTTATCAGTCCTCAGCTCAAACTGGCTGCGAGCCCAAAATAAACCTAAATAAAGTCTCTGCTTGAAGATAATGGAATGCAAAACAAATCTCTCTTACGGCAAAACAAGGTGTACAAAAAGAACACAAAGCACTTCTCCAAGTGTCTCTTCGAATCAAGGTTACAGAAAGCAAATCACTTCTCCAAGTGTCTCTCACAAATAAACCACGACCTAGGATCAATGAACATTGACTTCTGCAACCAGGGCGTGGCACCATCAGTCCTTTTATCCATAAGAGAAGCCTCTACCGAGCAACAGCTGGGTGTAATCACCTCCTATGAGTCCTCAATTGTGCCTTACGTCAGTCAGCTCTTCTCCTACGTGCATCCCGAAAAGACTCGCAGGAGGGTTCTTGCTCAGCCTCTCTTGTCTCCTCCCCACTGATCCAAGGCTCAGTCTCTCTTATGTCCTCTCCACTGATCCAAGGCTCAGTCAGTTCCTGGGGACCAACTCGTCTCTCTGAGCTCTGCTCGGAGTCAGACCCCTGTCCAGAGCCCTCCTCCTCTTCCAAGTATGACTCATAAGCCCCCTTGCTGTCAGAGTCTGATAACAGCTCCAAAGGCTCTAGCCAATCACAACAGAACCCACCACTGACCGTGTCCCTATTTTCACATAAATGTCGACATAACTGCAGCTGATAAAGAGGGGATCCACCTTATACCGATAAGATTATGAAGCTGACAGAAAGCAAGACTGAAAGCTTTATAAAAAGGATGCCTCACACTGCTGTAATTCACCATCACCTCGGGACATCATGAGGCATTGAAAGCAGAGGGCCAAATTCTTCGCAGGCCCTTATAAATTCCACATAAGGGAATTCATAATATCCCCATCAATAGAGTGGCTTTTTCCAATTCACTCCACCTCTTTTTGCAGTTTGAGGACATGGGGTGATTTGCTTTTCAAACCACTCTCTGCTTGCAAAGGAACCAACACCCACCCAAAGATCCCTTTTCACGTTGCTTATGTCAACATATATTATTCAGAGCAGCACATAGACAAGGCTGTGAGTACCGACCCTAGAGAATTTTGTTCTGCTTGCATTTTTAAGCAAACTGACATGATCTCAGACTAATGTTTTCCCTTTGGATTAAGCATCTTTGTTATGTACTACAGCTCTTGTGCTGAATGTTTCAAATCTGGGTATTTGGGGAGGAAATATAAATAAAAATAGCCATTATTGGGTAGAATACTTTAAAAAAATCATCATGATGATACCATCGTTTAAATAGCAATAGCACTTAAACTTATATACTGCTCCATAGTGCTTTAAATCCATCTCTAAGGGGTTTACAGAGTCAGTATATTGCCCCCAACAATCTGGGCCCTCATTTTACCCACCTTGGAAGGATAGAAGGCTGAGTCAACCTCAAGGTGGTTAGGATTGAACTCCTGGCAGTCGGCAGAGTTAGCCTGCAATACTGTATTCTAACCACTGCGCCACCACAGCTCTTAAATGTAAATTCTTATTAAATGAAATGAAATGTAAGTTATTGTGCAGTTTCCAAATTAAAATCTTGCTGACTATTGCAGAATTAAGGTGCATCAGTTGCACTATCTGTCCCAGGTCCAAATTAACCTTCTCTGTCCTTGGTAGAGACAATTGGGAAGCAGGTTTGAAAGGAAGCTGTTATTCCTGCCTTTGCTGCTCTGCCCATCTTCAGTTTTTAAGTGTGATCACAACCTGACAAGTTACAAAGAGCTGACTTGAATACATTTCTAACTTAGACTTGGAAAAGGAGAAAAAACAACAAGCCTGTGAAAGCAATAGTTGTAATCCCCAGATGTTTCCTCTATCCAGTCTTTTGTACTCATCCTTTTTCCTAGTGCTAGTGAGCGAGGGAGAAAAATTCAACTCAGACGTGCCAAAAAAAAAAAAACCCACATAAATAAGAGAAGACAGCGAAAGAAAAGGCGAGAGCTGGCATAGATCCCTCTCCTTTGGGGATTTCATATATTGCATTCCTCAAATCCTCTTCTTTCCTCCTTACATATTACGGAGTGATCCAAATGTGCTTAATTCCCTCTGCTCCAAACAGGCTTCTTCTTCTATGCTTCCTTTAATAAACGGACAATCCAAAAATCTCAAACACAAGGATTTACTACAAATAAAAGCATCGGAATAAAAACAACTGGCAAAATGCTTCCTTTTCTTGCAGGTAAGATTCTGGAAGCCTAGCTTTGTGCTGAAGTTAAATCTGCAGCAAGGAAATTCGGGTCACGTATATGCATAATTTTGAAAGTAAAAAAAAAAAAAAATAGAAGTAAAAAACTATGTAGAAAGTGGTGGAGGAAGAGGGAGGAAGAGAGAGAGAGGTGGTAAGTACTAGTAAACTATAAATGTACTGCTATAACTATGTCTCAAATTAACTAGTCTAGCCAATAATTATTTTTTTATTATTATTTTTATTTATTATTTTATTAGTATTTATAGGCCGCCCTTTTCCCTGAGGGGACTCAGGGCGGCTTACATAAAATAAGGAAGGGAGGGTACAGACAATAGACACAAACAATACATAGAAGTAAAATAGTAAGCAACATTCATTCATCATTCGGGTGGGGACAAATTAGCTTTATCCCCAGGCCTGACGGGCTAGCCAGGTCTTAAGGGCTGGGTCCATAACATAATTATTTATCTACTAAACTTATTATAAACTGTTCAGCAAAGATATTTTGGAATTAAATGTTTTTCATCTCAACCAAACCAGAAAGCGCATAATCAAAATGGAATTTTATTATCTGGCATAAGACTTGTTGCAAATTTAAAGCAAAAGAAACTGAACTGAAGCTACATGAAGCTATTCATAATGCAAACAAGTTAATTAAAAAGAGTAGATTACATGTGAATTGTATGGAGAGTATAAAGTGTTTAAACCAAATGATTTTTAAAAAAAAAAAATGAAGGGAAAAACAAAATAAACAGAGAAACTTTAACTATGCTAGAATTAGGAGAAGGCAAATTATTTTGACAATATTGGAAGCATTTAGCAAAATGCAAGTATTAAAAATTTTAAATTATGGTAATTTAAAATTCTCATTTTCTTAGCTTATTATGCAATAATTCTTTTAAAGAGCAATTAAAAGCTGCCAGTCTCCAGGATTAAGAGACATTCCAGAAAGATCATTTAAAGTTTCTGAACTTTGAAATACTTCAGCAATATACTGTTATTACAAAATGATTCCCTTAACAGATTAAACTTCAGCCCACATTTCTTCTGGGACAGGTATGACTGCATGTAGAAAATGAGTTTAAATGTGCCTTTCTTTTTCTCATATTCTTTTTCTTTTTACAAAAGTCTGTTCTATAAATACATACGAGCAGCCTTCAAAAAGTGGCAAATAGAATGTCTTCCTGTACATTTTCTTTCTTTTTTAACCTCATGCAGAAGATGATTTTAAAACTGCTATAAACAACATTAAACTGTAAAGAAGCAACGACAAAAAAGGATGCAGCTTATATATGGGAAAAGGGAAATTCCCCCTTAAAATGAACATGGTGATAACAAAGACATCCATGTTGTTGGGTTGGCAACAATATAGAGGAAATTAACTGTGTGTTCCCCTTGGATTTCTTTTCTCACCCAAATTCTCAGCCTGGTCTACAGTCCTAGAGTGATATGGTCTCATTCAAAACCAGTGGTGGGTTTCAAATAATTTAACAACCGGTTCTCTGCCCTAATGACCAGCAGGGTAGGTGGGGTTTGGTGGTCATGTGACTGGGTGGGCATGGCCAACTCAACATCACTCATGTCGATGGATGCTTCACCTTAGCTGTTACAATGTAATAAGGGCTAACCAGAGAGGCAGTTTCTGTAAGCAGGGCAATAAAGATTAGGCTAGAAACACCACCAGAATGTTTCCTTCCTGCCTTCCTTACAGGATTAGCCCTGTAAAGTGGAAAAAAACAAACGGAGATTTCTTCCAACAACCGGTTCTCCAAACTGCTTAGAAAGTTACCAACCGGTTCTCCCGAATAGGTGCGAACTGGCTGAATCCCACCACTGTTCAAAACCTAATCAAGTCAGACTCTGCTAAACTTTCCTCATGGTTAGCCGAATCCAGCTTGGTGCAACTCCCTGCTATAAATTAGTCTTAATAAGCCACTTAGGGCTTTAGAAGGCCAGAGTTTTTCAAGTATGCCCAAAGAGCCAATGCAACCACTTTAACTTTGATGATATATATGTTTTCAGCACTTGGCCCCGGTAAACAAGGTTACTGTATCTTTGGCATTAGCGGTACCTGCTGAATAGTTTTCCATTTCTTTTCTTACTAGGTATATGTAGTGACTTTACAGTGGTAGACACTAACTTGATTCTGCACCTAATAACGGCAGCAAGACTGTTGGTGGCGCAATACTGGAAGAAGGAAGACCGGCCTACAACTCAAGAATGGACATTGAAAGTTACAAACTTAGCCGAGATGGCTAAAATATCAGCATATCTTAAAGATCACTCAAATGAGAGATACAAATGAGACTGGAAAAAATGGATTGACTATATACAAAATAAATATAGGACCAAGATATTCCAGTTAGCCTATGCTTAAGATCAGAAATGATTTAAATTGTTTAAAGTTAGCTCAGCAAGAAGAAGCTAAGATCAATGTAGAGATGTCATTAATTTCTTTATTTCTTTTTTCTCAATAGATTTTAGACTGTGTTTGTTAAAAATCCATACCGTGTACGGGTTCTGGGAAGTTGGGGGGGAGGAGGGGGGTTACGGGGGAGGGTGGAGGGAGGGAGGGGTATACATTAGGCTAGACAAGAATTTGGTGGTAAACTAGAACTATTTTGAATAGTTTTCCATGTATTTCAGCTGGCTCGAGAAACAAGTCTCCTTTGGAAGTTGGGCTCCAACTCCCAGCAGAGTTAGCCAGCTTAATCATTGTTGGGAGTTGTACAGTAGTAATTTTTGGATTGCATCTTTCTCTTTCATCAGAGTAATCTAAACAAGATATTAACAAGATATTAACTACTTTAAAGTAATCTAAACAATATATCATCTGATGGATAACTATACCAAGATACCTGTGTCCACAAGGTTTTGCAACAGATGCATATTCAATATCTCAAACTGTAGTCTAATCAAAATGAGGCATTTCATTATTATGGGTCTTGTTCAGTGGTGGGTTTCAAAAATTGTTCGAACCTACTCTGTGGGGGTGGCCTCCTTTGTGGGAGTGGCTTGCCGCCCATGTGACCGGATATGAAGATGCTGATGACACTTGTCAGAACCACCTTAAATTACCTCACACACAGCACTGGCATGCAGAAGAATATGATGTAAACTTGTTTTTTAAAAGGCATCTTTAGTTTGCATTAAAACAACTTCAACACACGCAATGTTCTGATTGCACCACAAACACAGTAGTCATCCTTACCTTTCACAGAGGCACTGAGTTTTATAAATATGAGCATAATAGTGAAGAATAATCATATCCAAGGACCAGTGGTGGGTTTCAAAAAAATTTGGAACCTCTTCTGTAGGTGTGGCCTGCTTTCCGAGTCCACTGGTGGAACCTCTTCTAACCGGTTCGGTAGATTTGACGAACCGGTTCTACCGAATAGGTGCGAACTGGTAGGAACCCACCTCTGGTCTTGTTGAAGCATTCTTAAATTCAGGCCCTATCACTTGTCATTCCCCCTTCCACTATTTTAACACTGCTATTTATTAATTCATTAATTCATTAATTAATTAATTAATTCATTCATTCATTCACCCACCTTTATTATTCTTACAAATAACTCAAGATAGTGAACATATGTAAGATATGTTCCTATTTCCTCTTCCTATTTGCCCCACAACAACAACACTGTGAGGTGAGTTGGGCTGAGAAAGAATGGTTTTATGTTTACTATTTGCTCTCCCCCAGTATTCTAAAAATGAATACAAATGAGCAGAAGGGGGGGGAATGATGTTGTCGTGTATTAAACATGAAGCAGGAATTTTAGCCAAGGACTGGAATGGAAGACCCAGTTCAATTGCCCAGATCACAGGTTGGAAACTGCTCAAAAGCATAATAGATAATCTGGTACCCCCAACAACATCTCTTGTATCCCCAACAATATCTTTCTGTGGCATCCCAGACTGTTCAGAGAATAAAGGATAATACCCAATCTTTTCCCACCCCCATATAAGAAGGGATTGAGAGAATGTAATGTACCTGTACATTCAGAGTTGTAACATTCCCTGCTTTCTGCCCATGGACCTCTGCACTCAGAGCCCCCATGTGCTGCCGCTGTGCATTGTCGACTTCTCTGCTGTGTGCCATTGGAGCAGGTCACCGAGCATTGACTCCAAGTACTCCACTCTTGCCACTGTCCATCAACTGTTGCAACAGAGCAAAATAGAAATGAAAACCATTTGCCTTATACGACCCAGAGAGTTTCTTCTTTGACTATAAATTTACATTTGGAATTGAGCGCAGCAGGACTTTTTTGTATCATGAGTTTAATATTTATTCATATTTTTTTAATTTATTTTTTTTATTACATAAACCACACATACACACAATAATAAAATAAAAAAAAACAACACACACACACAGACAGACAAAAAAAAACCCATCATCACATACAGCATGTCATTTGGTTACAGGTGTTTTAACATTTATCATTCTAATACATTTATTATTTCATTTGATAGGTTATAATATACTGTTTGGGTTGCTTTATTTACCATCCCTTCCTCCTGTTGTAACACCACCTTATTTTCCCTTTCTTTTCTCCCTCCCTCCCTTCTCTACTTTCTTCCTTCCTCCTCCTCTCCTTTCCCTTCCTTCTTCCTGTACCTTTCTCCTACTCCCGTTCTTCCTCTTCCCCTTCCTACCCTCTCTCCTCCTCCTTTCCCACCTCCTCTCCTTACCTCTTTCTTTTCACCCTCTCTCCCTTCTCTACTTTCTTCCTTCCTCCTCTCCTTCCCCTTCCTTCTTCCCTTACCTCTCCTTTGCTCCTGCTCTTCCTCTTTCCCTTCCTACTCTTTCTCCTTCCTTTTCTCTCCCTTCCATCCTCCTTTCCTTTCCCTTTCTCCCTCCCTCCCTCCTCTACTTTCCTCCTTCCTCCTCTCCTTCCCCTTCCTTCTTCCCGTACCTTTCTCCTACTCCTGTTCTTCCTCTTCCCCTTTCTACCCTCTCTCCTTCTCTTTCTCTCCATTCCATCCTCCTCTCCTTACCTATTCATATTTATTGATGATAATGATAACTTTGTTCTAGATCAGGGATCACCAAACTCCCCCCCTCCCAGTCCATGGACTGGCACCATTCCAGCAAACAAACAAGGAAAGCTCTATCCACAGGATACAGCAGCACATGAAACCACGGCCCCTCTGGTCCCCAGAAAAGCCTCTCTCCACGAAACCAGTCCCTGGTGCTCAAAGGATTGTGGGGAGCTGTTCTAGATACTTTCACTCATAACCTGTACAGATATCCCTGGGATTTAGAAAGCCCTGTTTACGGATGATCCATATTTAAGAATTGAACCTATTGTAGCAAAATTTGAGCTAAATACACAATATTTCAGGTTAAATACACAATGCTTCGAGTTCAAAACTACTTATTCAATACGATGCAATAATACTGTCCCAGTTTACATACAAATGCAACTTAAGGGCAGACCTTGGGAATGGGAATTAACTAGTTCTTAAACTTGGACTACATGCAGCCGCTTAACATTTGCTAGCCTCTACTTCATTCGGATGCTACTTTTGGTTTCCAGAAGGTGTGGTATTGGATAAGTGTAGGAATCCTTTCTTATTCATTTCTCGTCAGAACTGATGGCCAAGTATCTCTTCAGAGGGATGGGCTATGCTTTAGATTTAACTCAGAAGGCATGCTTTAGAAAGTCCAGGATTGTGAATGCAGCACCTATTTGAGACATATTAAACACACCACATCTGTTTTCATAGGCAGGTGCTTTGTTCATGCTCCCTCTTGTTCTATAGCATCTCTTCTGAACCTAAACTGAAGCACTGCAGAGCACTTGTGCCTTGAAATTTATAACTTCCTATTCAATTGTATTCCAAATTCACAAGTAAATGGGGATGCTCCGGGTGAAGCAGAATACAGTACCCAATGAAAGAGCCAGCAGAGGCATCAAGAGTAACATTTTGAATATGACAAGCAAACGATTGGTTGTTCCCCAGCTCCCTATGTGAAAAGCACAAGAGCTTCTGTCACAACGAGCTATACATCTATCTAAGCATAGGGTGGTACTATCTCATACCAAAGACTTGATTTATAGCAAATGGCCAAAATAGATTTACTTAGGGATTTAATCAATGGCACTAGATGTTATACATTAAGTGCCTCTGATTAAATCCCTAAGCAAATCTATTTTGGCCACTTGCAATAAATGAAGTCTTTGATATGAAGCATATAGCCTAAGGAGTACCTCTAAGCAGTTCTGGAGCCTTATAACATTTTTTTGTTCCAAATAAAGTATGCATGAAGCATGTCACTGATCACTGATCCCCTACTGGACAAGAGTAAGGTAAAATGCTCTTTCAGGTGCAATAAGGCAAAATATGATTAGAGGGCCTGAAGGTATGTTTGTACTACAATTGCAAATGCCATTTCCATTACGAAATATGACATGGGAACAAATTAAAATGTGATATTTACTCAAAGATATAAAATATTTGTACTTTATCCAAATACTAAGCTCTTTCCTCATTTATGTTAATCATGGAGACTTAAGTGGTTGGGCATAATAACTCTGGATAAGTGGAAAGGCTCAGGCAGTTTACACAGTATCATTCTGAAAGAGAACTATGAGAATTGTCTTGTCTTGTCTTGTCTTGTCTTGTCTTGTCTTGTCTTGTATTGTATTGTCTTGTATTGTATTGTATTGTATTGTATTGTATTGTATTTAATGGATTTATAGGCCGCCCAATCCCAGAGGACTCTGGGTGACTTACAGAAGAAGTAAATTATAAAAAATAAAGAATTAAAAAAACAGAGAAGACAGATTAAAACCTCATCATGCACCACATAGTTCACAGACAGACCATATAGTGCAGTGGTGGGTTGCAGGCGGTACGCCCCAGTATGGGCGTACCGGAGCCTGCCTGGAGCAGCGGATACCGTTCCGGTATGGTGTACCGCAGGGCCCACTCGTCGCTCGAGCTTCTTACCGGTCTTTTAAGTCTTCAGCACTTCCTCACACGTGCATGGCACATACAGCGCCTGTGCGACACTCCGTTGAGCAACTGGAGTGTCGCAGAGGCTCATGGAGGTGCTAAGATGCAGGCGTGTGCTGCGTGTGTGTGCGTGCACTGCGCACGTCCATGTGGACACTGCCGGGGCCGTTCCAACCGTACCGGTTGGAACACGTTCCGAAACCCACCATTGATATAGTGATAAGACATGTCCCAATCTCTGGTCTCATCCTTGGAAGTGCATTTTCATTATAAAATAATAGAAAACAATAGTAACTAGGTGAATGCAGGCTTTTATTTTCTATTAAGAAAGTCTCCCAAATAACCAACAGATTGTAGACATCTGTGGTGGACTAAAGTCTACTTTCCCGGACTAGAAAACTAAAAAAAAAACCCTATCCAAATAAATGTATCTATTAAGTCTATTTTGTAGCTTTATACAAAGGTGACATTGTATAAACATCAGCTGTCATTTATTCCTAGTTCAACGCCATTGTGGAATGATATTACAAGAAAGGTGACAAGCTAAATAATGAACTCAGAACATAACATTATTTAGGAGATATGATTATACTTTGAGAAATCGGTTGAAATGAATAATTAATGGGCCACCCAACGTTTCTTGATACTGTAGGCTTGTACTACATTGTTCTCTTTATACTTTATTTGTGTCTCCTTATGCTGTGTCTGTTAAATGGTTATGGTGGTGCTCTATCACATGATATTTTTAAACGGAAGGGATTATTGCTGCCAATGCTTAATAGTGTTAACTACTTAAACTACATCATTTCAAGAGCACTCTTATAAATATTTCCTTTACTTTGTTTTACTCTGTTTTCCTTCAGGGGAAAATCACTGGGGCAGTAAAACACAGAGATGAGATTTTCTCCCTAATAGCTCATTCCCAAAACAACACATGCTGAGATGCATATATGGATACAGCTAACCATCCTACTCATCAGTACATCGGTATTCAGAGTTGTCATAAATTTCACTTAAATAATCATTTAATTTGAATCCCTTCAGAAGGGTTCTCTGCTTCCATTTCCGTAACATGCCTCACATCCAAACACATCGAATGCTGTAACTGAATAATATTTAATACACACCAAATGGATTAACATCTAGATTATTGATAATATCTGATAGAAATAGACTAATGCAGAGTTTTAAAATAATGTTAGTATGAAAAGTATGCCTAGAGAATACACTGGGTAGTATGGAAAAAGAAATGTTCCTTACCTGACCATTCCTAAAATGGTCATTATTGCTATTAGATTCAGCATCATCTACTTAACCTTACATTTTGCCCCAAAAGCAACCACAATATTTTTGTTGTAAATAGCAACAGCAATAGCACTTAGACTTATATACTGCCTTAAAGTTATTTTACAGCCCTCTTTAATCAGTTTACAGAGTTAGCCTATTGCCCCAAACAATCTGGGTCCTCATTTTACCCACCTCGGAAGAATGGAGTCAACCTTGAACCTGGTCAGATTTGACCTGCCAAATTGCAGGCAGCTGGCAGGCAGCAGAAGTAGCCTGCAGTACTGCACTCTAACCACTGTGATCTAATTAATTTATTAATGTATTAATAAATCTATCTATTATTTATTAATCCAAGATCCAAGAGGGACTTTGTGCAAAACTATAGGTATTTTTGACTTTGTTGGAAATTCTGTTATGCTATTTTATAAATTGCTCAAAAGTATTTCTGCTATTCCACCATCCGACAGTCCTCCCCATGCATATGCTAACTGCGTTCACAATACGTGGTTAGCTAAACCAGTGTTTCCCAACCTTGGCAACTTGAAGATGTCCGGACTTCAACTCCCAGAATTCCCCAGCCAGCATTCGCTGGCTGGGAATTCTGGGAGTTGAAGTCCGGACATCTTCAAGTTGCCAAGGTTGGGAAACACTGAGCTAAACAATGGTTTACTGAAGGAACCAAACAGAGCAGGTTTATGAAACAAATTACCGGTAGCTATTCACATTTTAGTCTTTCTATTCAAGGAAGCAGAGGAATCATTGGAAGACTTGGATAGAGCTGCCTTTCTGACAATAGCATTTTTGTACACAGGGGATTGTTACTGGATTAGAAAGCCATTCTTGTTCTGAGTTTTCATTTTTCATTCATATACCATGGATCCCTTTAGTCTTTTTTTGGAGAGCAGTTAATGCCTAGCTATCTTCCTTTCCCAAGGATGGATTTGTATTGATTTGGGACAAGGGATCTGGTGGAAGCTGATAAAAGCCTTGACATTTGTGTCCTTGGAGTCTCAATTTGAGTTCTCACTGTGCCTTCCCAAGGATTGCCAAGCATGTGATTTTAAGGTCCAAGAAGCACAAAATGGTTTTCAGGACAAAGATAAGGTTGCTTGTCCAACTCTAACCATATGTATTAATCAATTCTCCAGTTTACTCCAGTAATGAATCCTTCATGCAATTTTTAGGCTGTAAGTGTAGAAAATGACAAAAGTAGGCCACAGAGGAAGGATGGGGGGAGAGAGAGAGAATGAAAGGAGGGAAAGGGAGAAGGAGGGAGGGGGAGAGAGACCTCATAAGCAAAACAACAGTTTTTCTGTGCATGCTCACCCGGGCACAGGGCAATATTGCAAGGCTTATGCTGTGTTTCAGGTCCGTCACACGATCTTCCCCCATACTGAGGAGGTGTACACGACCTTGTTCTAGTTCTTTGGCCTCGACCACATGTGAATGAGCACAAGCTCCAAGGTGACCATTCCTCCCAAACTCCATGTACTGTAATAAAGCAAAGAGGCTTTACAAAGAAAAAAACAAACACCAGTAACAAAATGAATTCAAAAACAAACAGAGGAAATGATAAGAGGCATTTGGCCAACATCAATGAGATAAAGAAAAGCCATCCCACCATTTACAAATATCGATTAATGGCTCTTAGAGAGCACGTTAGTACTGGATGGAAGAAAGCTCTCTTGAACACTGATCATTAAGCCAACTCAGGACTCCAGAATTAATGTTATCCAAAGGAAATCTAATTTAATATACTGTGGATCGTATAGGTTTGAAATATGGACAGAGTCATAACCTCTGAATTTAGTTTAGAGAGCTATGAGAATCATAGACAACCAACAACTTCATGAATGCCATTAACTTTAATAAATTTCAACGAAGACAGCAGATCTACATGCCAAAGTAATTCTAGACATATAATCGAGTTTTCCTCTAGAAAGGAATGTATCAATATTATCATTAAACAGTTTCAAGGATGTGGTGTTTCACCTTATGTTTGAAATAGATTAATAACACATAACTTCTACTAATGACCAGGAATAAATAAATAGTAACATTCATATATAAGTGCTCTTAGAACAATAACAGGTCCGATAACACAGGCTTCTTTAATATAGCCTTAATAGTCATTTCATACTATAAAACCATAATGACATAATGCACATTTTGTAACAGTATGTTGAACAGTACAGAAGATTGATTATCATCAGATAGATGGATGAGCTTGAAATTTACCCCATCAAGTGTTTCATCTTAATATAAATGTGAACTAATTGATCTTTGAGTAGGCTATGCAAAATGGAGGGAATGCTTAAATATTTATTAATGTATGACACTTTTCAAAACTGGGTTTTCCCAGCCGAAATAAAATGCCTCAAAAAAACAGATGACAATAAAATTAATGTCATTTCTTTATTTTGTAAAAGTTCAAAGCATGACCAAGGTGTGCCATAAAATAGTCCTAAACTGGTTCCACTCTAAGGTATCTCTTTATGACAAAACATTGTCTATTTATCAAGCTTAAATTATGAATTATTTTCTTATTTCCAGCTTCAACACTAAATTTCATTTGCTTGTGTTCATATACAAATGGCACATTTATTCCTCGATTGCTGATGTTTCTGCTTTGCTCCAAATAGTTCTGAGAATTTGTATTATGAAACCAATTAACATAGCCAAGAGAAGTCATCAGTAAGTCCAATTATAATGGGACAAATATTAGGTCTCAGCAAGAAATAGATATATACCTGGTTTGCACTCTTTCAAAATGCAGAGTAAAAGCTCACAAGTGAATGCCACAACAAAAATGTTGTTCACAGGTTGAAGCAGAGATGGGTTCCTACCGGTTTGCACTGGTTCAATAGAACCGGTTCGTCAAATCTACCGAACCGGTTAGAAGAGGTTTCACCAGTGGACCTGGAAAGCAGGCCACACGTACAGAAGAGGTTCCAAAAAATTTTGAAACCCACCACTGGGTTGAAGGTATTTTTCTCTCCAACTTACCAGTTTTCTAAATCCAGGAGTTTTAGTCAATAGGCAGGAGTGTCCTATATTGTAAAGCTTAATCTACATGTTTTTGATTGATTGATTGATTGATTAGTTATGCTATACTATATTATAATACTGATTTATCATACTCTGCTAAAAAGGAACAAAAGGCATGATTAAAACATCAGCTACCCATTTAGTGTTATACTTTCTTTTCATTGTAGTTAAACTATAAATGAAATAGAAGCTCTGAGTTCTATTTGGAGCCAATCAAGAGAAGCAGGACAAAAGTGCTTGAAGCTAATTGTTCAAACTTAAACAGAAGTGTAGGCTAATACAATTTAGGTGGAACAACAATATTTTTTTTTTGCTAGCCTTGGACCTGTCAGGCAGTCTTTGTCTATTAGCAATAAAGTATAACTGAAAGCTTTCCAGATAATGTTCAGGATGCCTGCAGCTGATCAATAGTAACATCAGCCGAAAAATATATGTGTGGGAAATAAACCAACATGATGTTAGTAGTCATTGAGTTTGTTTTCCTACTCAATAAATGGAATTGAGTTACTTCCAGTCATAAATTCTGGAGACTTTAGTATTTCATTATTGTTTTGTCTGAATTATACCTTGAAAAACATGGTGCTCATGTCACTAGACATGTAAATGAGCAGAGAATGTAAAATACTATCCTAGTTTATACTTTCATGGGAGGCATTTCAGTTATAAGTTCAGATGTCTCAATGTCCCCAGCCAAAATCCCTCTTCTTTTAACCATTTTATTCTTTCCATAACTGCTTTCATTCACTCTGAGGACAACAAGGAATTTATTGTTGTTCTAATAAGTTCAATAAATGCAATCAGGTTTGAACATTAATGAAGCTGGTTTGCCTTTAAGTGTACTAATCTAATTAATACCTTTTTTTTTTCAAAGGCATGATTGCAGTATTTGGCTTTCAAATAATGATTTAGATAATTAGTAAATGAAATAATGAACTTCATAATTATCTCTCCAGCCATGTGAAATCCTTCAGTCTCTATAAAATATGTTGGCATTTATTTTAAGTATTCAGTTCTAAAAACTATTGCATAAGCTCTGCCAAGGATTCCATTTTTCTGAATGAGAAGCAGCAATTCAAGTTTTTTTTTAAAAAAATGCAGCTATAAAAGTTGGTCTAATTCAATTCTACCATCAGACAGCTTGAAGTATCCAACTGCAACAAGATACAGAATTTTTTTTAGCAAAGTGGAGCTCCAATTTCAAGCAAAGAGGGCTTGAAAAAGTTTCTGCTAAAAATATGTTACACAACAGGAGGAGGAAATACCAAATTCATATCCCTCTTCTGATTGGATTATCTTAAGCATTTTAGAAATGATTGCAAAGTTAAGACTGGTATAACTGTATCTGATAAGATTAAAAAGTGGCTAGGAGGGATTAACAATTGAAGAGCAAAAGAAATATGGGATACTTCCCACCCCAAGCATTCATCATTTTCTTGTGATGCTTTTAAATTGTATTGTGAAAGATCTATTTCTCCCAGAGTCACTGTAAGTCAATAATACCTTCCATTTTAATTGATTTTCATTTCAATTTACCAATGTATGTTCAACATACAATGTATGTCCTATATGGAGAAAAGCCACTTAGAGACTCTGACAAATCTAAGAGCATGGAAGCTCTCTTTTCCAACCTCATGTATGAAGTCCCTCCATCTAGGTAACTTCAAGCAATACATTTGATTTTAGATGGAGATTAAAGTTATAAAGAAATTTCTAGTTTTTATTGCGTATCAAGCCCATATTTAATTAGCATTAGCCATTATTGAGTTTGGTGTGACATAAACCATGGTTAACTGAAAAGGTGAAACTTGCCGAAGTTTGTAATAATTAGTTATAATTCACTTATATAAACATCTCCATTAATCCCATTTAAACAACAGGAAACTCAACAGAAACAGCAGATGAAAATCTGGATTCCTTCAGATTTCTTCCCCAATATTCTGTGCAAACATGCAGGACCATCAGCAATTTTTTTTAAAAAAAAATAATAATTTATGTCACTCACTTCTATATCAGAATGCAATCTTGCAAAGAGTTTTCACTTAATTTAATCATACTTACTTTGGAATGAACATGTATAGGATTGCACAAGAGGTATGTATACAAAGCAGCTCAGACTCCAAATGGCTCAAGTCTGAAGTATGTGAATTTTAGTTTTTGTGTGTCCTGGTTTGCTTGGAACACAAAACACAATGCAAGTGTGTCAATTGTACCACGCTGTTTCAAGCGAAGTCACTGGAAGTTGTCTTGCCTGCAGTGGTTTATTGGAGAGATATCTTTTGAACTGTTTTTTTCCTGGACCAGGAGTGGTCATTCCACTCTTGCAATTTGCTTAAAATAAAGGGAGTAAGTTGGGAGTGAAGCTTTGCAGGGAAGCAGTGGGCATCCCAAAGAATGAACTCATGAGCCGCGCGCTTTGTGGGTCCTCCTAGTTCTTCTCTTGCAATAACTAGTCTGCCTAACTAGAAAGTAAGGACTGCTTTCTTGGGTGGATGGGGTGGGGGTGTTAGAGTACGTTTCTATATGGATGTTGGGATTCTTGTGCATGTGTGGTCTTAAAAACAAAACGGGGGGGGGGGCGGAGCCTGGATGCCGTGACAAGACGACGTGCGATCTCAAAGCTCTGAGATCGCACTCGATACTTTTATTGCTGGGGGGGTTCCAACGGACCTAAATCATCCCGAAGAGATGGTGAACAGGAAGATTACATCTTGCTGATCTCGGGGATATTGCAAAATCTCCGAGAAAAGGAAGTCTAAAGTCTTCTGCTGGCAGTGAAAATTCCAGTCTTTCAAGGCTGACAAAGTCAGGGCAATATGGAGGAGAAGTGTTAAGCTGGTAAGAAACTTTTATTGTTTAAAAACAAAACAGGAAGAACATGCAGGAACATATAAAACAGGAAGAAAATACTAACACTGGACATCATTGCTTTGATTAGTCTCCTGGGCTGAATAATGTGGATGGAAAGAGAGTGTGCACGCACTCTTCATGTTATAACCCTTGTTTGAAATTTAGGATGCCTTTATTGCAACGCAGTGAATCTTCATCTTCAAAAGCACACTTCATCTTCAAATAACAGATGAAGAACTTCTGAAAACTCCACAAGACAAAGCAATATGCAGAGAGTGTGCTTATACCTAAGCTTAGGTATGTTTGGTAGGCTGTTCAACACTGGCTTGTGTGTGTGTGTGTGTGTGTGTGTGTGTGTGTGTGTGTGTGTGTTTCTAATTTTGAAAACATTTGAAAATGTAAAAAAAAAAAAGAGAGTAATTCTAGCCGGCTGATTTGCTGAATTTTTAGGATTCATCATTGGACTTTGCTATACTTTCTGCCTTTTGATTGTAGAGACCTTTTGAAATGCGAAGGATTGTTGATTTGGTGTCTCAGCTAATGTGGGGAATATACTCCATCCATGTCTTATGGATTATTTTGCAAAAGGATGGCTGAGCTTGTTGTTGCTTTGACTCATGTAAGAACTCTTTCTTCTGATCCTTTAGCACTTCAAGGGTAAAAAGAAGAGCTATCTTGTCACCACGTTTTGTGCATGACTCATGGTTATTCTTTGATTCTCTTTGATTCCTGATTACTGAAGGGGTAAATGTAATTTGCAATTAGGAAGTAAAAGCTGGCAGTTGGGAAGAGAGGGATTTTTAAAAAATATACTTTATAGGATGGGCCACTCTCTTGAGCAATAGTCCTTCCTTCCTTCCTTCCTTCCTTCCTTCCTTCCTTCCTTCCTTCCTTCCTTCCTTCCTTCCTTCCTTCCCTCCCTCCCTCCCTCCCTCCCTCCCTCCTCTTCCTCATGAATAGGAATAAATGTTTGCCATCCCTATCAAGTAAGAGATGTAAAATAGGATTATATTTTTAAAAGGCTTATTTTAAAACTTTTTTTTTTTAAAAAAAAGAAAACTGTGTGAGTATGGCTAGGTTGTTTTGTTTTTTTCCTGGATGTCCTTCTGCCCTAGAGATCCTTTAAGGGGAATTGAAACTGAAATATTAATGGGTAAATTAAAAGAATCTGGTGCATTAGCAGGTTTCAAAATTAATAAACAAATCTTAACAAAAAATTTGAAAACAGAAGACCAAAATGTACTATGAATTAAATGGGTTTTAAATTGAGAAGAAGGTAAAATATTTAGGCATCAGTATGACAAATACGAATTGTATGTCATTTCAGATAACTATGTTAAGGAATGGAATTAAGTTTAAAATGAATGTTAAAATGGGAAAAACTACAACAATCATTGCTCGGGGGAATTTCCTCGGATAAAAGTGGAAGTTTTATCTAGAATGATGTTTTGTTTCAGGTAATACATGTTTTGATAACTGATGCACCACTGATGCAACAATGGCAAGAGAATGTAACTAAATGTGTGTGGCAGGAAGAAAAATAGCATGAGTTAAATATACAAGTTGTAAAGAAAAGAAGAAGGCTGGATTTATCTGATTTTAAATTGTATTTTGTAGCTTGCTGTTTGGTTTGGATGAAACAATGTGTATAGCTGAGAAATAGAAAACTTTGGAGTTAGAAGGACATGACCCGATATTTGGGTAGCATGAACATTTCTGACACAACGAAGTGAAAGTTAATATGGATTTTAAAAATGATTATGTTAGATGTGCCATATTGAGAATATGGACTAGACAAACCCACAAATCCTAAAACATCTCTGTGGCCCTCAGCATAAGGAGCATTTTATAGACCAGGAAAAAATAGAAGTATATGCCTAACTAATTGTGAGAATTTTGTCAAGGGCAATATGAAATAAAATCAAGAGAATTGATGGCAGGGGAAATAGTTGCCAATGGTCCTTTTATTTACAATTGTTAGAAAGATTTAAAGTAGACAAATGAATTCATGGTTTTCAACATTGTAAGGCTGAGTTTGAGATAAGTTGTATATAAATGATGGACTGCTAAAATATAGAAACTTTTATAGAAACTGAAATAGAAAAAGAAGAGATATGTATGATAAAGTAGGCTAAATTTTTGATTACAATAAACAGATGGAACAATGGGAAAATATAGAACTGAAATTTATATTATGTTATAATTTTAAAATATTTTTTTTACAAATTGATGTGCCATTGTTTAACATATAAAACCGTACTTCAAATTTAAATTGGAAATGAGAGCAACAAGAAGTGAAATTTTATCTTGTTTGGTAGACATGTTAAAAGCGATGTAAATACATACAATGATTCAGAGGATTTTATACAATACAATAGCAGAGTTGGAAGGGACCTTGGAGGTCTTCTAGTCCAACGCCCTGCCTAGGCAGGAAACCCTATACCATTCCAGACAAATGGCTAGCCAACATCTTCTTAAAGACTTCCAGTGTTGGGGCATTCACAACTTTTGGAGGCAAGCTGTTCCACGGATTAATTGTTCTAACTGTCAGAAATTTCTCCTCAGTTTTAAGTTGCTTCTCTCCTTGATTAGTTTAAAGATTTGAAAACAGATGTTTTTTCTTTTGGAATTATTGGATAAACAATTGGAAAAGAACATGGAACTTTGTTTTTGTTCATAACTGCAGCAAGATTACTGTATGCACAAAGAAGGAAAGATTCAGCACTACCCACAATAAAAGAATGGTTGGTGAAGATGGTGGAACTTGCTGAAATGGCTAAATTGACTTATTTTCAGAAAAAAAGAAAATATCTACATTTTTTTCTTGGTTAATAAGAAATCTCTTGTAGAGTTTTTGCATGAAACATTAAGAATGAATATGAGTAATGTTTTGATGATTAGCTAGGTTATAGAAAGTTATGCTGTAACTATAGAATAAGGACAGATTTATCGTTGTACTTATAACTCTTGTAAAAAAGACCCAAACCTACTTCTCTGCATCTTTTTTTCCCTTTCTTTTTCTATTTTATTTTTATTCCTCCTTACACTTTTAGATTTTCCTTGGATTTCTTCAATTTATCTTTTCTTTTGTTACTTTTTATTACTTTTTTATTAGTTTTATATTCTTTTAAAAATATTATATATGTTTGTATGTATGCATGCATGTAGGTATCTATCTATCTATATCTATCTATCTATCTATCTATCTATCTATCTATCTATCTATCTATCTATCTATCTATCTATCTATCTATCTATCTATATATTTGAGCAGGGCTATGGAAATTTGGGCCCACATTTTTTTAAAGATTATCCAAAGTTGCTTTAGACATTGTGAATGGACATTTCTTTCTCTTAACCAAACACTTGCCTATTCATAGCACAAACCCACAATGCCCTTCAAATGAAAAGTTACGATGGAGAACTTTGAATTCCATATAGGAGGCTGATTTTATAAGATTCTCTCTTGAATTGACTTCCAGAAATGTTCTACATGAGGAAGGTATATGAGAGGCTGGAGTAAGAAAGCTAGTCCCCTTTCTAGATATATTGAAGGCTAGAAGAGGGTTTAAGTTGCACAAACATAAGAAAATACTTAAAGATAAAAAAAGCTCTTTTTAAATCTCAAATTATGATTTGAGTTGCCACAACAGAGAACAACCAAATGGACTCCGTTAGTTTAAATCAGGGGTAGTCAACCTTTTTATACCTACCGCCCACTTTTGTATCTCTGTTAGTAGTAAAATTTTCTAACCACCCACCGGTTCCACAGTAATGGTGCTTTATAAAGTAGGGAAGTAACTTTACTTTATAAAATTTATAAAGCAGAGTTACAGCAAACCCCTACCGCCCACCATGAAAGCTGGAATGCCCACTAGTGGACGGTAAGGACCAGGTTGACTACCACTGGTTTAAATCATTTCAGCTTCAGATTAACTTTGTAAATCATGTAAACCAATTAGAGAGTAAAACAAGTTCAATTATGTCTATAATTGTTGAGCTATTTTCCAAAATAAATACTGTAAGAATACTTTAAAATGTTGGAATGCAGAATATCCCCAAACAATGCATTGCTAGTTCCAAAAGAAAGTAATCTGAACCAATGATTAATCATTTAGGTAAGGTGCCTGCCACTAGCCATGTATAAAGAGTAATGCGGTTAGCATTAGTGGTTAGCATTCAACAGTTCAAAAATATCCACACATTCATTTATTGGCTGCTAACACTACCTGGACAGAGGGCAGTGTTATTGCAAACCCTTGATTCTCTTAAAGGGCCGCTGCAGTGTGTCCCGTAAGGTGATACACAAGTTCTTGTTCGCACCTGCGACCCTTGACCACAAGTAACTGAACATGTACTCCACTGGGCCCATTCTTCAGCACCAGATTCACCTGTATTCAAGACAATAAGCAAACATGAGTAAAATCATGAGTACACAGCCAGAGCTATACTTAAAAAAAAAATAAGCAAAGCATAGTTAAGAAATTATTATTTTTTTAAAAAAAAGGATAACCTATTTTTAAAATAAAAGCTCGCCTAAATTAAGCATTTATGGGGGGAAAAATATGCAATGAGTTAGAAAGAAAATATATTTCCGAGGTAAAAAGAAAACCGGGTGGCAAGTGGCCTTAAGGAAACAAGCAAACCTAATCTTGTGTTTTAATTTATTTGTAGAATATTTGTAGTGTTTGCTAAATTGTAACAAAACAAAAATGCAAGGGGGCTCTTAGAGTTGTTTATCTCTTTGTCAAAGAAACCGAGTGAGGCCATTTCTTCAAAAAATTGTGGGATAGGAAGGTGTTGTGGCCCAGCAGGAGCCGTTGGAGCTGCCACCAGACTCCGACAGCGAGGGGCCCTATGAGTCGGCTCTGGAGGATGTGGAGGACCCTGGACAGGGTTCCAACTCCGAGCAGGGCGCAGAGAGGCTTGTTGGCCACCAGGAGGCGTCTGAGCCTTGGACCAGTGGGGAGGAGACAAGGAAGAGTCATCCAGATGCCAGCGGTGAGTTGTTCCTGGATGCCCTGCAATGAAGAGCTAATAGGCGTCAGGAACAGTTGCAGAGTTTACAGGAGGTAATTGCACTCAGCTGGTGGTCATTAGGCTCCTATCCAGACTATAAAAGGACTGCTTGTACACACGCCCTTCTTGCAGAAGTCAACACAGGAACTAATGTCGGAGAACATTATCGTGAGCTTGGCAGGCTGGATTGCTGCCACGGCTTATCTGTGTTTATTGCTGCCCAAGCTTGTCTGTGCCGGTTTGCTGCCAAGGACCTGTCTGTATGTTAATTAAATGCCGTAACTTATCTTTGGCTCGGAGTGTGTTGGTGTGGGACGAGGGCGGTCGGAACAGGAAGGTATGACTTTTATTGCCAATTGTGAGTGACAGCAGGAAGAGTTGCTTTAGTTTCTTGGGATGGGAAAGAATAACTTTCTCTCCCCGTAAGGACTAATATTAGCAAAATGATGACTGCCCGCCATTGTGTACCAACCAATTGCCAAAGGCTTAGCATTATTCTGACAGGGTCAGGTATATCTTGGAGAAATTTCCAAGAACAGTCTGCAGAGCAGTTTTCCCCAAAGGGGTAGTGAGAAAAAAAGGAAAGGGGGAATCCATTTTCCCCAATAAAAAAAAACTTGCTTACATAGAAATCTTATTTATATAGCTTTCTATCTCACAAACAAGTAACTCTAGGTGGCATGGAATAAATTTGAGAAACGTTGGCTTAGGCATGAGTGTCAGCCATGTGCAAGCGTAAAGAGCCAAGGTGGCGCAGTGGTTAAATGCAGCACTGCAGGCTACTGCTAGATCAGCAGTTCAGCGGTTCAAATCTCAGCGGCTCAGGGTTGACTCAGCCTTCCATCCTTCCGAGGTGGGTAAAATGAGGACCCAGATTGTTGGGGGCAATATGCTGACTCTCTGTAAACCGCTTAGAGAGGGCTGAAAGCCCTATGAAGCGGTATATAAGTCTACTGCTATTGCTATTGCTATTGCTATTGCTATTGCTACAAAGCTGTTAGATACAAAAGAACGATTACATTATAACTGTTCCTTCAGTGTGAAGGTGCAGTGTTAGCAGAAAGAGACTTTTCTTAAATTTAAAGTATTGAGTATGTGCTTTACTTTCAGACATAGTTACCTTTTTCTATTAAAAAAGTCCCTAGTCCAAACTTTATAATTCAGGAAGGGCAAGGCTATTGAGTTGTAACAGCAGAAAAAAGGCCAAGATGTTATGAGTGTGCTTCTGTGCTTCAGATTCAATTCTGAAAAGGTCTTTTAGTTCGCACAAGGATGGAAATGTACTACCTACCATAGCGGTTTTATCATTTCTGGGGTTCATGTGACAGCTATGTGATTCCAGGGCTGCATTAAAGAGTGGTAGGCGGATAAAGCACTTTTTTTCCTGAACTGTTTCTGAAGCCGTGCACATCCATTGCTCCTTTCCTCTATTATGCTTCTGAATCCTACCCAGTTTCAAATAAATACAACCTATTCTTTGTGCCCTAAAAAAATACCATTTTTTTAGACCCAGGGTTAAGCTCTAAGATTTTGAATGGCATGTAATGAGCCACATTCCAAAAAGTGGGCGGGGCAAAAGAAAGGAATAGATATATTCAGAACCAAACTTGATATGATTAAATATAAATCCAACTTAAATTAAGCACAATCAGTACGTTAATGTTCCATAAACTGAACCTTGTCTTCTTTTGTCACCTTAAAAATAATACTCAGTAAGGATATTTGAAGGGGGCCTTGCTTTGCAAGATAATTACAAAGATACAGATAGTCACTGCTCTTATCACGTTTCTGCCTTTCCACAAAAACAAAAAAAATGTAAAGAACGTCTTTCT
This sequence comes from Thamnophis sirtalis, assembly GCF_051295495.1. Taxonomy (NCBI): domain Eukaryota; kingdom Metazoa; phylum Chordata; class Lepidosauria; order Squamata; family Natricidae; genus Thamnophis; species Thamnophis sirtalis. The sequence continues at coordinate 124,876,347 of NW_028261386.1, forward strand.
TTTATGCCTTTACAGAAGAAGACATTCACTTCACCCATATTATCCTAAAATCAACCTAAAATCTGGCAACCCTATTCATTTCATTAAGAACTGGAGCGAGAATAATGAGAATCACTTGTGTTTGTTTATTTTCTGTTTTTGACTTGTTATATGACATTTTATAAGATTATGCTTAGCCTACTTCTTAACTTTTCAAACAGTAAATAGCCTAGTTCTTAATTTTTCAAACAGGAAATAATGTTGAAACAATTGAAGAGTTACTAGGGTTTTTCCAAGCAAGAAACATATAGTATTTTTCTCTTTCTCTTTGCCTTTCTCCTTCCTTCCTTCCTTCCTTCCTTCCTTCCTTCCTTCCTTCCTTCCTTCCTTCCTTCCTGCCTGCCTGCCTGCCTGCCTGCCTGCCTGCCTGCCTGCCTGCCTGCCTGCCTGCCTTCCTTCCTTCCTTCCTCTTCATCATGTACAGGAATAAATGTTTTCCATTCCTATCAAGTGAGACATGTAAAATAGGATTCTGTCATTAAAACATTGAGATGGGGACAAAATTTTACACTATTCATGGCATGATATACTCTGAAATATATTAACCAACATTCTAATAAGACATCTTTAGGTTCAACATGTCTATCTGCACAGAAATCCCAGTGCTAATATGTTAATTTTTTAAAAAGTTTCACATCTAGGGAATGAGACTTTTCCAAAACATAACATGACTCAAGGATGTTCACTTACTGCATTGGTTGTGATGACTAGATTGACTGACAAAATGAAACTAGAAGAAATCAGCCATTATCATAGATACGACTATAAGTTAAAAAGCAGGGTGATGGATAAGGCATCTCAAATATGAAATGGCTATGAAGATTCTCAGTCACCCAGGTGATGTTGTCCCAAAGGTGCTTTTTCAAGAGGCAACTGGACTTTCTGATTTTTCTTTGAAGTCATTTTTCTTGAAGATGATCCAAGAAGCTTCTTCAGCTTCAGAAGCGAAACGTTTTCAAATACTTCAAGAAAGTCCAGTTGCTTCTTGAAAAAGCACATTTTGGTCAAATATGGAATGGAATTTTAAATGTTTGCACTCATTCATTCCTCATTGTCTGCTTCAGATATGTAAGTAAGTGACAACAACCTTCAAGGGAGGTCAGAGAGAGATACGTGCTCCTCTACGTTCAGAGCAGGGAAGGAGGGTACTATGACTGTGTAATGTAATGTAGTGAGGGAAAGGTAGGAAGCCTGCTCATCTGCTTCACAAAGATTACAAACTATTAACAAAACAATGATCAAAGTGTTAAAGTTTTTTTGTTGTTGTTCAAGAGTAGTGGAACAAGTTAACAGTGTTCTATTGGGGGTAAAAAATCATTTAAGGTGGGTAAATGCTGAGGATATTGGTTCCACCACAAAACTGCGTTCGACTAAAGGGCGCTCGACGAAACCGCGTAGCTGACGTCATCACAGCGCGACAACAGCGTGGAGAAAAAAGCACACTGTAAACGCTAAACCTAAAATTAACCCCTAAACCTAAACCTAACCCCCCTAAACCTAATCCTAAACCTAACCCTAAACCTAACCCTTAACCTAACCCTAAACCTAACCCTTAACCTAACCCTTAACCTAACGCTAAACCTAATCCTAACCCTTAACCTAACCCTAACCCTAACCCTATCCCTTAACCTAACCCTAAACCTAACCATAACCCTTAACCTAACCCTAAACCTAACCCTAAACCTAACCCTAAACCTAACCCTTACCTTAACTTGAATCGGCTTGCTTTCAAAGCGCTATTTAAAGCGCCCTTCTTTCTCCGCGCTCGCTGTTGTTGCCCTGCTGATGACGTCAGCGACGCAGTTTAATCGGGCACGCTTTAGTCGAGGGCGGTTTTGTCGTGCCACGGAGGAGGTTAGGCTTTAAACAGTATGTCATAGATGGTTGTGAGATCATATTGAATGATATAATCTGAGATGCAGAAGCCTAATTGGAAAGGAACATTTGGATAATTGAGGGTATCTCCCTATTTTGGAGTTTTCCCCATCCCACTCTGATCCTGGTCCCATAGCTTAACGATTCAATGGAATCCCTATGTATGGCTTTCGGTACTGGGATAAAATCTGCTAGGAGAGGATAGCATGGGAAGTTCATATCTACCAGTTACATCTGTACCTTAAAGCAGGAAGCAATCTGTTGGTTTGTTATTGAACAATTCTAGGATTCATTAGATTGTGGAGTAGGTTTTTGTCTGTGGCAAGTCAGAGAGGAACAATAATATGACTGCACTATTCATGTCTCGGGAGAAAACTATCCACCTTGCATACACCCCAGTACTGAACTTAGTGTACTCCACTGCATTAATTGGGCCTTACTGTCAACTGGGATTTAGCTTTCACTCATGACTTTGGTAATGGGACTGAAGACTAAGAGATGGTCCTCTTCTTTGTGGCTAATTAAAAGTTATGTTAGAAGTATTTTCTTAACTGCACTAAGCCTCTACAACTAATACATGCAGAGATGGCAGCTGTGGAATACATACATATTTTTTTATAATACACACCAGAATTCTAGAAGCATATTCTGCCCGTGACACGACAAATGTGCGCACGACAAAAGCGTGCCGTCAAAACCGCGATGCGAAAACCGTGATGTCATCAACGCGGCCACAACAGCACGCCGACAACAGCGCGCTGACAGAAGAGCGATTTAAGTTAAGGTAAGGGTTAGGGTCAGTGTTAGGTTTAGGGTTAGGTTTAGGGTTAGGTTCAGGGCTAGGTTTAGGGTTAGGTTTAGGTTTAGGGTTAGGTTTAGGTTTAGGTTCAGGGTTAGGTTTAGGGTTAGGTTTAGGGTTAGGGTTAGGGTTAGGTTTAGGGTTAGGTTTAGAGCGCGCTTCTGTTGGCGTGCTGTTGTCGGTGCGCTTCTGCACTCATTCGTCAGCGCGGTTTAGAACTCGCGGTTTTGTCGCCGTGGTTTCATCGGGCCAGCTTTTGTCAGGCGCCCTTTTGTCAGTGAACCTATTCTGCCATCAGTCATGCCTGAGCAAGTCCCACAAACTTAATTGAATGTACTCAAACCTTTTTAAAAAAAAGCTACATGTAACACATAAACCACCAAATTAATCATATCTTTCCCCCAAGGGATTGAATAGGTAGTGGATACTTAGGAGGGCCCTGTAGAATCAGACCATCATACAATGATTTGCATTAAAACACCAGAAGGTTTAATTTTTGCTTACATTCCACATGATTCCTAAGGTCTTGCTACCATCCTAAACACTAAGAGTGATCTAAACTATAAACAAATGCAAAAGTACATTTACAAAGTAGCCAAAGTAAAATGCATTGAGTAAAATGGCCCATAAATCTATATCACACTTACCTGGGTGATAATTTTAAATTCTTAATACCTAAAGAGAGGATAATATGGAGGAAAGCATAACTCATGGTTGGAGAATATGTACAATCATGCTGCAGACATGTGCTGTTAGGTTTTTGAAACATGGTGATCAAATTCTTCTTCCAACGAACTCTAGCACCTTCATTTAATATATTCCCCACCTACACTCTCCCTCTCTTCATTGAATCTGATAACATGACTACTTCATTATGAACCCACATCAGTCCATGTCAATGCAGGAAAAGGGTCTTTTCTTGTTTTGAAGGGTGCACATTTGTTTGAGCATAAAAATCCTACAGCTTCTGTCTCTACAAAGGCTTCTCAGTGGCCTTCAGTGGAAAAGGAAGGACACATATGGGAAAAACTGATCTTCCATTCTCCACCGAAGTATAGCTGCCTGAAAGCAGAAAAACTGTGCATTCATTAGAGAAAAGCACAAAATGTATTCTGAATGGAGGTGTTTCAATGTCAGCAGTGCAGAGTTATCATAACCAGACACATGAATGCAGCATAAAAAACAAGGGTTTTTTTCCCCTTAAAATATCTCTTACATCAAAATTCGTCTTTTCCCTCATTTTTAATTAATTTTTGTTTAAAAACAAAGAAATGAGTTTATAGATATCACAGCAAATCCATTCCGAAAATTTTAACTGCTACGCATAAATAACTATACGATATGACAAATAATCAGAGTTTATCACCTAGGCTTTAAAAAAATACATAAAGGAAAATAAACAAGGAATAACTTCAAATCACAGAAACAAATGAATGCCATTTCTAATTCCACTTATCAATCTTATTAATTTCCGAGCAAGTACAGATAAATGTAGATGCATGTTAGAAGACTCTAATAATGCTACTGAAGGCAATACAACATTAATTTTATCACAAGAAAAGAAAAGGTTCACAGTGAATCACATATGCAATGATCAGTACTGAAAGAAAATCAGAATGGAAAAAGGAAGAGATGGACTAGATATTAGTAACTGTGTTGAAAAACAGAGCATAATATTTTGCAAAATGAATTAACCTACAATATGCACGCTACAAGTGGTGTGTTCTATGTTAGACAAGTGAGTTTTGTTTGAAAAGGCTGATATAAGATACTTGATTATCAGATCAGGATTTTCGAAAATGCTTTGGGGGAGTGGATTTAAATATTCATTTTCTTTGAATCATAAGAACATTTACTCAGAAAGGTGGATGCATTTATAATGTTGTTCTCTATGGATCTCTGTAAGTGTTGAAGTGTGTGCTTGAGCATTATTTCATCTACAGGCCACTATAGCAGACAATCGCACCATTTTATGGTAATTCTGTGAAAATACAAATCAGACTGAGAAATCTTGGGTCATAAGATTTCTTGGCGTTATATGGCTGCTTGAATGTCCAGAAAGGCCAAATCCTGTTGTGATTGCAAAAGAGAGATGTGATTAATGTTCTTTTTTAAAAAAATATATATATCAAGACAGTACATTTTCAGCGATGAATGGAGCCTCAGTTGGATCAAAGCTAAACACTTTAAATATAACTATATAAGGTTTTTAACTATAATAAAAGCAATGGGAGTTAAATTGAATTGGACCGGTTCATATCGATATCTTCCAACTCAGATTATCAGCTTTTCAGGTCTCAAATTATAGTTCAGAGAACCCTGTTTTCTATTTTATGAGATTATCAAAAATTATTTATATCAGAAGTTTATTTGATAGAATCATGACTGTCTACACACTGAGCCTCTACAGCACAGAAAACATTTCACACTGAAATGTACGATAGGACAACCGGGAGAATATTACACAAATATGTGTAGAGGGCAGATCACATGATTCTTTCAGAGCATCAATATGGAGAACAACATCAGAACATCAATATGGAGAAAATTTATCTAACTAGCCATGTGTTGGCTGTAGCTTTGTTTGTGTTCATGGCCTCACTGCACAAAACTCAACCATATTGGAGAAGTAACTGTGTGTAGAAGAAGCTCTATATTGGACAGATTATGGTGTTAATTTTGTGCTTGATGTTTGTATTATACTTTGAGTGGCTTGATGTTATGTATTGGGCCATAAAATATGTCTGCATTTAGGAAAATCAAATGGCTGGATGAAATGAAAACTGCCTTGTATTAAATTTCATAACTGTCCACCTAATTTAATGATTGCTAAGGAGTAGCTTCTCAGGATTTGAGGGTAAAAAATTTCCAGCACTGTTTGGAAATGCTGAGGGTTAAACTGGATATACCGCTGCTTGTGAAGAGAGTGCTTTGTCACTGAGCACAGCTTGTAATTTTTAATCATACCTCATTTCCTAATATGAATTTATAGTCACTGTGCTTAAGAAATGCGGTATTCATTCTTGTTGAATTGTTAATCATAGGAAAAGGCAGGCTAAAATCTTTTGCACATTTTTCTCTATGTTCCATTAGTAAAAATGGGGTTGATTTCTAAGTAGACATGGGTACGCCATAATACAAAATCTAAATTGAGAGTTACTTGTGCTATTTATTAAACATAATTTGTCACCCAGCAATCTGAACCTGAAACTGTGAAACCTCGGCCATTCACTCTACATATTTAGATTATCTTTTTTTAAACACACACACACACTAAGTTACATACTTTTTTTCTTAATGTGTGATTAACTATGTTTTTTTTTTAAAAAAAACTTAATGCAACTTTCATATTAAAATAAATATTGATCGCATGTGTACTGGACACTTGTCTAAGTCTTCGATCTTTTATTTATGAGTTTTAACGGGTGGTTAAAAAAAATAAGAATAAATGGCTTTTTAAAAGTATCAGCTTAGAAAACTGACAAATATGCAGCAAAAGATTATGGAGACATGCAGTGGCATTGCTAAAAATTAAACACAATAAGGAGATAAAAGGTAATTAATGTATTACCAGTTTGTGCCATAAATTTAGCAGCATCAGCTTGTTCCTGAGGGACCCTTTTCTCATGAACAGATCGAGGTCGCTGACTTTTAATTGTATGATCTCCCATCATTCCAAATTCTAAAGACAGAATAAAGGTTTATGAAAGCTCGTGCGTAGACATTTCTCAAAAGGTCACATACTATCTCATGCAGTTGTTTGACAAAAACACCTGAAGAGGGCATTAGTAGAACATCAGTTTACAAGGCCTGTTTTTTGCTTTCTTTTATATTGTGTTAAATGCCTCAACCTGTGTTTGGAAAGAGGTTTTAATCTAAAACTTGTTTAAAGTTATTTTTTAAAAATAAATAAATATATATACTGTATATATCAATATTTCAGAATTGTGATACATTAAAAAAAAAAAAAAAACAGCCGTGGTACAAAATCAGTTATTTAGGCTACATACATTATATTAAGAAATAATATTTAAATCAGTGCAAACCACACCAGAAAACTACCACCGACACATTAAGTGGTGTCATTCTGCAATAAAACTTGGTGCTTCTTGGCTTTTCCTGCTTAAGCCACCCAACCAGTGGGATGGCAAAGAAGCTTTCATGAAAACAGTACAAATGTATTGTAATGACGGGGGCCAAAATGCCTTGTGTAATCTGGATGCAACAGCAGCTGTGTTTTACTTCCATTGCTTCAGAAAACTCTCTGCTACAAAAGACATGGAAGTCCCTGGGCTTTTTCCTCCCTGCTGTTCATTCTAAAGCAGAATCACTCTTTGATTTTAATAGGGGGGGGAAAAAAACCTATCTTAAAAACTCCTGCATGGAAATCATGAGATGCTATTTAAAACACAAGACAGCACTGCTAATTTTTTTCTCAGTGCCTTTGGCAAATCACTTAATCTCCAGCAGTTTAAACCTAATTTTTTTTTTATTGCTCATAACTATGTGCCCCGACACCTTTAAAGTGCAGCATCACAACATATGGCATTATTTTAGAAATAGAAACAACTGTTTTGGCAGAATTAGCATCAGTGTGACAGGCTCTATTGTTCATTGCCACAAGTAGCATGCACAGATTTCATAACCCAGAAACAGGCAGGCCTACAGCAGTAATTGAGCTGAACCAAATTTTCTTGTTCTTGTCCCTTAATCTTCTTTTAGGAACCAAGTAACCAGGAGCCTTGATGGTGCAGTGGTTAGAATGCAGCATTGCAGGCGGACTCTGCCCACTGCCAGCAGTTCGATTCTGACTGGCTCGAGGTTGACTTAACCTTCCATCTTTCCCAGGTCAGTAAAATGAGAAGCCAGACTGTTGGGGGCAATATGCTGACTCTGTAAACCACTTAGAGATGGCTTTAAAGCACTATGGAGCAGTATATAAATGCTATTGCTATAGAGTGAGCAAGTTTAGTTAAGGCATCAAGCTAGAAACCAGAAGACGATAAGTTCTACTTTAGCTTTAGGAATGAATGACCAGATGAGTGACTTTAGACCAGTTCCCCTCTCTTAGTCCTAGGCAAAACGCTTCCAAAATCTTTCCAAGGAAACTGCAGGGACTTGTCAAGACAACAGCTAAGTCAAATATTGACTTGAAGGCACAATCCTGCCCCCCTCATATATTTATAATTGCTTTCATGCTAAAGTCTAGGAGTATGAGAGGATACCCATCTAGACACAAAGAAACATACACAGGGAGTTCCATTTGAATGTATATTAATTTTGCAAAATTTAGTAAGACTAAACTGTGATGATAGCAGCAACTGTATCCTCATTGCATTTACTGCACATGGCATTCTCATTTTAAGATACCTATTCTCGTGAAAACTAGAATGCCTTCTTTTTAGTAAGAGGTCAGCTATGAACTGCACTGGCTACCAATTGGTCTCCGGACTCAATTCAAGATGTTGGTTATCACCTTTAAAGCCCTACATGGCTTAGGGCCAGAGTACCTTCGAGACCGCCTGCTGCCACATACCTCCCAGCGTCCAGTAAGATCCCACCGATTGGGCCTCCTTCAAATGCCGTCAGCCAAACAGTGTTGGCTGGCGGGCCCTCGGAGCAGAGCCTTCTCTGTGGCTGCTCCGACTCTTTGGAACCAGCTATCCCCAGAGATCCGGACCTTACCCACTCTCATGGCCTTCAGGAAAGCTGTAAAAACTTGGCTGTTCCGGCAGGCCTGGGGCTGTTGACCTCACTGTTGAGGTCCAGCCCCGATTAAAATGAATGGTTGAGGGTGTTTGCTATTTTTAAACTGTTCTCTTTTTATCTTTTGTGTTTTTCTTACATTTTTTGAAAGCCGCCTGGAGTCCTTCGGGATTGGGCGGCATATGAATTTATTTAATAAATAAATAAATAAATAAACTTCATGCTGCCTGGGAATTTTCTTCTCTCCTTGCATAGGTAGTCCTCAACTTCTGATCCCAACTGGAACTGGAACTTCCATCGCTAAGCAAAGTGGTCACTAAATGTATTGCACCCAAGCTTACGACCTTTTAGCCATAGACATTTAAGCCAGTTGTTAAGCACATCTGACTTCCCCATTGACTTTGTTTGTCGGAAGACTCCTGGGAACATTGTAATTGGCAATCACATGACCCTGGGAAGATGCAGCCAGTGTAAATGCATGGTGGTTCCCAAGGACCCAAATTTTGATTACGCAATCTTGGGGAATGGCTGTATGTGCAGAGACCAGCTATAACTCACTCTCTTCTGCGCTGTTGCCATTTTGAAAGGTTGTAAGACAAAGACGACCTGCATTGACGTAATTTTTTTGGTCAAACATTAGGATAATTTCTTAAACTTGTTTAATTGTTCAATTTCATTCTTTAAAATAGAACGATAATTTAAAAAAAAATGCATTGCAAAGAGAGCATATTTGAAGAAATATAACATACATTTAGTCACGGCATGATTTATTTTAGAAGCAATGATTATGTAAAAATGTATTATTTAAAAGATGTTTGATATTTGAGTAACTATTGTGAAAACGGAGTCAAAAATGACTCATTCCCATGATCTGTGTCTAAACCCACAAATGATAATCTGCCAAGGGTTAGTACGACCCTGCAATTGGTTTCAAGTTCTGGTCGTCAATCAACCCAATCGCCAACTCCAAAATATGGTGAGCTCCACATCTCCATTGTTGTCACTGTCCTTTCTTGCTTTCTGACAGCTCCCCTGGACACAGCAAATAGCAATAGCAATTAGACTTATATACTACTTCATAGGGCTTTCAGCCCTCATTCTCATTAAAATGTAGTGGGGCAGCACTTGGCAAGGGGTAGCTGGATGCATTGAACAGTTGGCGTAACCACTGTCGAGTTGCAGTTACAGATGCAGAATGTTCAATAAATGTGACTAGTCAGTTGGCTATTTCTAACCATGGGTTTACTGCTCTTTTGAAAAGGTTTTAGACAGAGAGAAAAACTCTCTCCCCCTTCATCCCATGGTCTTCGCTATCAACTGTGTGAATTGTCTTTCGCAATGTTAGTTGTAAGCAACAGGCATGGAGAAAGGATTGTGAAGAACATCAGGAAGACTCTCTCTTGCTTTATCCCACTAAAGTATCCTCTTCCACGCTTGTGACTCATCAATCCGGGTTAGCAATTGCAATAGCAGTTAGACTTACATACCGCTTCATAGGGCTTTCAGCCCTCTCTAAGCGGTTTACAGAGTCAGCATATCGCCCCTCACAATCTGGGTCCTCATTTTACCCACCTCGGAAGGATGGAAGGCTGAGTCAACCTTGAGCCGGTGAGATTTGAACCGCTGAACTGTAGATAGCAGTCAGCTGAAGTGGCCTGCAGTACTGCACTCTAACCACTGCGCCACCTCGGCTCTTATAAGCAGTCAGTAGTTATTTTTCCATCCAGCGGAAGCAGAAGCAGAAGCAGAAAAGGAACAGTCCGTACCTCTAACCCTATTGGTTCTTTCTGAAGTAACAAACAACAACAACAACAACAACAACAACAACAACCAAGCAAGCAATTAATAAGAGTCTATGATAATAATTTTCTTTTTGCCAACACTGAATCCTTCCTAATCTGGACCCTTAGAGGAAAGGAAGCAGAAATCCCCAACTCCACCTTCAAGACATGAGATAGGAGTAAGGGTCTTTTCTGATTGCCTGAACTCCCATCTAGTTCTTGACTTGTCCTTCCTTTTCTTGCTAGAAGTGGAAATAGCAAGCCAGTGCTTTGCTAGCTTATCTAAGACTATTTGAGAAGCACAAGCAAGTCAATGTTTTTTCCAGGAAAGACAGAGTTTCTAATTACTGTTTAAATTTCAAGTAGGGAACAATAACTTTCTTGAGGTTCCATGTGCCAATGAACCAGCTGTCACAACTCCTAGCCTTTCAAAAATTTGGACAATTTACAGTAATATATGCGGGCTTAATGCAAAAGAGTGCATGCTTAATGGAAAGAAAGCAAACATTCAGTTGATCAGAGAGCAACTAGAATGATTGGGTGAGAGTGGACAATTTCTTGAATTTCACCTGTATTCATTGAGCAACAGCAATATTTTCAGAGCGAATGTTTGTAACAATGAAATGGTTTTTCTGTAGGAAGATCTTTGAGAGGCCTTGAGGAAAAGACTATGTGGAATCATTCCTGATGACAATAGGCCTTTTTTTTTAGCAGAACAATCTTTTGATAGGGTATCACAAAAATATGTTTGTAGATATCAGCCCTACATAGTATCGGACCTGGTTACCTGAGAGACCGCCTCCTGCCACCTCCCAAAGACCTATTAGATCCCACAGAGTAGGCCTCTTTCGGATTCCATCTGCCAGCCAATGTCGGCTGGTGACCCCCCGGGGGAGGGCCTTCTCTGTGGCTGCTCCGGCCCTAAGGGACGATCTCCCCATTGAGATCCGGACCCTTACTACCCTTCCGGCCTTCCGCAAAGCAATTAAGACCTGGCTGTTCCGGCAGGCCTGGGGCTGTTGAATTATCCAGCCCCATCCGATGTTATGACTGTTGCTGAATTTTTAATTGTTGCTTTTATTTTTTGTATCCCCCCCCCCTTCCCTTCTTATTGTTAGCCGCCCTGAGTCTTCCGGGAGTAGGGCGGCATACAAGCTAAATAAACTAAACTAAACTATCTGCAAATCATCTGAAACATTGCTGTCGGCACATGGTGCTTTCCTTTTATTAAGCGTCATTTCACCGTAAAGGAATCTGACGGTCTTTTGGACCCATATCCTTTCTTCCGCAGTTTCCTAATACATTTCTGTCATGCAACGTGAAAGTGCATAAAATTGCAAGAATCATTTGCAGCTTCTTCTCATTTCCCAACATTTCATCTCAAGTGTTTTCTCCTCTCCTCTTTTGCTGGTAGAATTTTGTTTCCATCACTAGATGGCAGGAGATGCCTTAACTTGAACTGCAAATGAGCTGCAGTAAAATCCGAATCTAGCTACTCCCTCCCCCCACCCGCCCCCAACCCGTCTTTCTCTATCTCTCCTTCCCTCCCTGCTCCAGAAAATCAAATCCAAAAATTAGCGGCAGAATATTCTCTTGAGGGACAGCTTGAGTGAAAACAGAATCCTAAGATTAAAGACCTAATAAAGGATGAGGAAACTATGGCAATTCTGAGGAGTTTTCTGCCATCCAGAAAATGGCTTGCTAAATTAACTGGACTGACGTGACTGAAGTGTCGGAACAGATCACAAATGTACTCATTCCTAGTTCTGATGTGCCAGATTTAGACGCATAATATTGAAGTCTTCATAGCATGAAGGCAAAGATCTAAATTAAAAAAACCCCAGCAACAATCAGACATTACCAATAAACATTTCATGCCAACCTAGACATTGGAGAATGATTGGGGGGGGGGCATAAGAAAATACACTATATTGCCAAAAGTATTCGCTCAGCCATCCAAATAATCAGAATCAGGTGTCCAATCACTTCCATGGCTACAGGTGTATTAAATCAAGTACCTAGGCGTGCAGACTGTTTTGACAAATATTTGTGAAAGGATGGAGCTCAGTGAATTCCAGCATGGATGTCACCTGTGCAACAAATCCAGTCATAAAATTTCCTCGCTCCTGAATATTCCACAGTCAACTGTCAGCTGTATTATAAGAACGTGGAAGTGTTTGGGAATGACAGCAACTCAGCCACGAAGTGATAGGCCACGTAAACCTGTCCAACATCAGTGTGTGACCTCACAAATGGGCTTCTGGAAGAATGGTCACAAATTCCCATAAACACACTCCTAAATCTTGTGGACAGCCTTCCCAGAAGAGTTGAAGCTGTTATAGCTGCAAAGGGTGGACCGACGTCATATTGGATCCTATGGATTAGGAATGGGATGTCACTTACAGTAAGTTCATATGTGAGTAAAGGGAGGTGAGCAAATACTTTTGGCAATATAATATCTATATCTATATCATCTCTATCTCTATCTCTATCTCTATCTCTATCTCTATCTCTATCTCTATCTCTATCTCTATCTCTATCTCTATCTCTATCTCTATCTCTATCTCTATCTCTATCTCTATATCTATATATCTATAACTATCTATATCTATATCATCTATATCTATATGTCTCTGTGTGTGTATGTGTGTTGATAAATAAATAAAGGGAGACTAGTATATATATGCAGGTCTTGGCGTATTCGGGTCTTTTCCCGTGTAAGATTGAGAGCATCTTGGTGACCTTTCGACGAGGTCCCACTCACCATCTTCAGGCTGGTGCTTTCGGCTTCATGCTTGTGCGAGCAAAGCGTGATCACAGCTGCCGTCTTTCTATAAATATTGGTGGGGTATGTGGAGTGCTGGCTTTGTTGCTTTAAGTGGGTTGGTTGGTTGTGTTGTTACATCTTGATTAGTTGATGGAGTTGATGTATGCAGATTAGTCGGCTGTTTCATAACATCCTGTGTGGCTGAGGTACTAGCTGTGTGCCCATTAGTCTTTTGTGTTGTAACAACCTGGGTAATGGGTTGTGTGATGACAACCTGAGCTCTAGTGTAGTGATATCCTGAGTCCTGTGCTGCAACATCCTGGGAGGTTGGCTGCATTGTAACTTCCTGAGCCTTTGCGTTGTAACATCCTGAGTTTTGTGATGTAATGTTCAGAGCAGATGGCTGTGATGTAACATCCCTGGGTTTGGTTTGGCTCCGAAGTTTGCGGTCTGGCCATGTGTTCATGGCATGTGTCAGTTTGCTTTGTGTGAGGGTTGGAGGGGGGTGCAGCAGTTGGTGATGCCACCGTGGTTTGGCTTCTGGATGGTGGTTGCAATTCATCTATGGGATGGGTTGGGGTTTGAGTCTGGTGAGGGTGATTGGTGGTGGCGTCCTGTGTTGTTCTGGGTCCGGTGTCAGTTTTTGTGGATGGGAGTCGTTTCTTGACTGGGGTTAGTTTCCAGATGTATCGTCACGTTTATTCATGTTGTGTGGGTGTTTCTCTATTTTGATAGCTTCCATAATTATTCTCTTGTTGAAGTGTTGAGTTTTGGAGATTAATTTGGTTCCTTCAAAATCAATTTCATGTCCTGTTGCTTTAAGGAGTTGGAAAGGGGAGGAAGTTTTTTCTTTTTTTCTGACTGTGTTCTTGTGTTCTGCGATGCGTGCATTTATTCTGCTATTAGTTTGTCCAATGTATGTGGTAGGGCAGATTTTGCATGATCTCGTAGACTCCTTGGTTTTCTAGCTGGATTTTGTCTTTGGGGTTTTGGCTATTTTTTGGTCAGCGTTGAAGGCTGTCTTGATATTATGTTTGTAGAGAATTTTGCTGATTTTATCTGTGGTGCCTTTGATGGAAGGGAGGAGGGTGATGCCATTGTCCTGTTCTGTGTCTCAGTTTTTTGCTTGCACAAGCATGAAGCAGAAGGCACCAGCTGAAGATGGTGAGTGGGACTTCGTCAAAATGTCACCAAGATGCTCTCAATCTTGCATGGGAAAAGACCCGAATACGCCAAGAACTGCATATAGCAATAGCAATAGCAGTTAGACTTATATACCGCTTCATAGGGCTTTCAGCCCTCTCTAAGTGATTTACAGAGTCAGAATATTGCCCCCACAGTCTGGTCCTCATTTCACCCACCTCGGAAGGATGGAAGGCTGAGTCAACCTTGAGCCGGTGAGATTTGAACCGCCGAACTGCAGATAGCAGTCAGCTGAAGTGGCCTGCAGTACTGCACTCTAACCACTGCGCCACCTCGGCTCTCTAGTAGTGGAGAAGGGCAAGGCAGTCCTGAGTAGCTATGAAAGATCTGGAAACTAAACTGGAAAAGGACGAGGGAAATATAGGCTCAAGGCACACGCACGCGCACACACACACACACACACACACACACACACACCTATAGGTGTATATCAGTGACAAAAAGTTTGATTGAAGAGCGAGGAGGCCCCATGTTCAAATCTCATAACAGTCACAATCTCAGGAAAATGGCTGAGATGAATCTCAGTGCCCCCCCCCTTTCCACTATCAGGTTATCAGAATAATACTAACTTGGCAAAGTTCTTGTCATTATTGTTGAACTGATACCTAGCCATGATTTAAATACTAGACAGCTATACATAAATAAATGTGCCCAGTATGACTACAAGTATGGCTGCAGTTCCTCTGCTTCACAGCAGAATAAATTCAGCTGGAAGTATGAAAAATTTCCTCTTAATTTACAGGACAGAAAAATTGTGCATCTTATTCCTATACAGGCAAACCTAAGGCAAGTGTTGGCTGTTTATTTTATGGGAAGATGGGATCAATTTCTTTGAATTATTCAGAATGTGTTGTTAATTTTGGCTGGCTGCCTCAACACACGGATATTAATGCAAAGGGTTTCCCACCCCCTCTTCCTTGTTGGGAGGGATTTTCACAATAGCTGGTGGAAGAAGACTTAAATCTCCCTCCTCCTGCAGTTTAGGGCAATTTCAGTTTAAATTCCTTCCTGCCCCATCTTTCCATGATTAAAGAAACACATTAAAACTAAGCTGATGCGGCTAAATATTAACATAGTTTAAGCCTCTTAAACTTAGGTTAATAGGTTAAATCTTTCTCACTTTCCAGTCTGTTGCCTAGTCTCTCTTTCTCTTTGTGTGTGTGTGTGTGTGTAGAGAGAGAGAAACAGGCACACACACACACACACACACACACACAGGGAGGGAGGGAGAGAGGGAGAGAAGGGGAGGGAGGATGTACTATTCTCAAAAATGGCCAGCTAAGACCTAAAACAAAATTCATAAAACTGCTTTAATATAATTTAAAAACCAAGAAAGGGCAGAAATTGCACAAGACAATTTCTTATTATTTTTTTGTCTAATTGGCTTAGTCACCAGAAAGGTTCTCCAGTAAAATTGCATGCTAGTGCTCACTGTCATAAAAGATTGCCACCAGAAGAACTAAGGCCTTTTAATTAATTCAAGACCTTTAATTTCAATAATCATCACAATTGCTAGATGAGAAAATATAACAGCTTGCAAGTGCAATCATTTGAACTAATCACAGTGGTTACTAACTTTAAAAGAAATAAGTTGTTTGTTGGGTAGATTTACATCTCTTATTCTAGCTTTGTTAGTGGTATTGTCTAATGAGATGGTGTAGACCAGAGGTGTCAAACTTGTGTTGTCATGGCAGAGTCACATATCGTGACTTTTTTCCTTTGCCAAACTGGGCGTGGGCGTGGCCAGAGTGTGACACATCCGGTCCGCAGCCCATGAGTTTGCCCTGCCCTACACTATCAATGACCTGTAGTATAGAAACAAGGAAAAAGCCCTTATGTCTGATGACAATCTTAGCAACAGCCATGCATATTCTGCTCATAATCTTACATCTTGTCCTTATTTGCCATTTTTGTTAAATACTCCCAGAGTATTAAAATTTCAACTTCCTGATATGATAAACAGCATGCTGGCTGTTTAATTTTGGAGTTGCAGCCTTAACACGTTTAGAGAGGATCAAATTGGGAGCTGCAGTTCTACATTAGTGTTTTTCATCAAAGTTCTGGAGTTCTGGGATTTATAATTCAGAAATATTTGAGGGGGCCCTCATCCTTTATTGAGAATTAAAGGACATAATGTATTTATTGGGGCTTACTTTTGATTAAACGGAATGAGAATTGCATTTAAAATAATCCTTAATTCTTGCCTGAAAACAAATGTTTTATGTTCTAAATTATGTCGTTCCATCTCTTTTTTTAATCTGAAGTAACCTGGAGCAGCTATTTACATATAACATGTAAATTGCATTCTATATTTTCCATTTTTGAGTATAATATATTACATATTCAATATTCCACTGAATGAATATATATAAACTGGGCTACCTCAATTACAGTAGAAACTGTTACACCGATGGAAGACTAGAAAAACCAGGTTAGGAGATCTACCTACATGGTCCCTAGGATTGAACACTGACTTGATCTCACATAATCAACAACAAACAACCTACTACAGAAACGTCTGACCCAGTGGTGGGATTCAGCCAGTTCGCACCTATTCGGGAGGACCGGTGGTTAACTTTCTAAACAGTTCGGAGAACCTGTTGTTGGAAGAAATATCCTTCCCCCCCACCGCACTTTATAGGGCTAATCCTGTAAGGAAGGCAGGAAGGAAACATCCTGGTGTTGTTTCTAGCCTAATCTCTATTGCCCTGTTTACAGAGATTGCCTCTCCAGTTAATCCTTATTACTGCACCTTTTTCCCTCAAAAAAGAGGGTGAAAATCTGGGAGTGTCTTATACACTGAACACAGAATTTTTTTGACCTCCAAAAACCCTGCCCCCTATGCAAAAATGGACGTGCAGAGGGTTTGGGAGACTTGCAAAGTGCTCCTGATGACTGGGGAGGGCAAAAAAAAGCA
Source organism: Thamnophis sirtalis (assembly GCF_051295495.1). NCBI lineage: Eukaryota > Metazoa > Chordata > Lepidosauria > Squamata > Natricidae > Thamnophis > Thamnophis sirtalis. Next base: position 124,893,434 of record NW_028261386.1, read on the forward strand.
AAAAAATGCCATTTTGCCCCCTCCCAGCCCCCAGGAGCACTCTACAAGCATCCCAAAGCCTCTGCATGCCCCCCACCCCCTGTTTTGCAAAAAATGGCTCATTTTTGCAAAAAACGGGCCGGTTTTTGGCTCATTTTTCCCCCACCCCCAGAAGCACTCTAAGAGACTCCCAAAGTTCTGCATGTCCTTTTTTTTTTTTTTTTTGCAAAAAAATGAGGCGTGCAGAGTGAAAAAACCTTTTTTAAAAAAATTTACCTCTTCAAAATTACGGTGCATCTTATATTCCGGTGCGTCTTATAGTCCGAAAAAATTGTACATTGTAACAGCTAAGTCGAAGCGTCCATCGACCTGAGTGACATTGAGTTGGCCACACCCACCCAGTCACATGACCACCAAGCCCTGCCTACCCACCTAGTCATGAGAGCAGAGAACCGGTTTTTAAATTATTTGAATCCCACCACTGGTCTGGCCTCTAGACTGTCGATAAAAATGAAATATAATGAAATTAAACAAAAATGTGTGATATTCACAGCATTAGAATACTGTATTAATATTTACAATAAATAATATGCTAACCATTGCAGATACAACTAGATTGTATCTGGTGTGTTGTTAGCTAAATGGAACAGAAGCAATTGCTTCAAGGGATTTCTACTTCATTTTACTTCTAGCAAGCTCCACACTGTCCAGGCAGTCAGCAGAACTGAATTAAGACCCTAGTTCTTTAGTCATTGGTTAAGAAATAATTTAGAAAACGTGGACATTCGGGAAATAATCAAGTCTAAAAAGTACATAAAATGAACTTAGTGTATTTTGTGCCAGTGACTATAGAACAAGATGAAGCACTCTAATTATAGTAGCAACTTAAATCTAAAGCACCCTAGAATAAAATGGTGTTTAGAGCAGTGTTTCTCAACCTTGGCAACTTGAAGAGGTCTGGACTTCAACTCCCAGAATTGGTTTAGAGCTTCCTGACTCTTTTAAAAAAAAAATTCCTTACAGACCTCGCATTGTAATCCTAATTTATTCTTCTCAATTTTTTTTTGTTAAATAGAGTACATCCAAATATATAAAGAGGATGACATAAATTATGTATTACTTTCATTAACCATAATAAAAAATATTGTTTCCCCCTACCCCTCCATATATTAAATTTTGCTGTAGTTGTCTTTGAAACCACTTATCACCTTACCATCCAATGACTACAATTCTTGCTCGGTTGATTTGAAAAATGTCTATGCCTCACTTCCCAGATTTATTTACTGCAATATAAATTCAATCCAGTTCATTTGCTGATCATCAGTAAGCCTGCTAGCCAAGACTGTCATTATTGCTTTATATATTATTAATGCAAAATATATGCATCACAGCAACAGCAACTCCATAGCAGAGAAATTAGTTGGCCAGTATTTTGCCTATATAGGCCAGGAAGGATGGCCTATGGTCAGTCATGTGCTAAGCCGACTTAGCTTAGGGTATACAGCAGTGGTGGGTTTCAAAAATTGTTCGAACCTACTCCGTGGGTGTGGCCTCCTTTGTGGGAGTGGCTTGCCACCCATGTGACTGGATGGGAGTGGCTTGCCGCCCATGTGACCGGATATGAAGATGCCGACGACACTTGTCAGAACCACCTTAAATTACCTCACACACAGCACTGGCCTGCATAAGAATGTGATATAAACTTGTTTTTTACAAGGCATCTTTGGTTTGCGTTAAAACAACTTCAACACACGCAATGTTCTGATTGCACCACAAATGCAGTAGTCATCCTTACCTTTCACAGAGGCACTGAGATTTATAAATATGAGCATGATAGTGTAGAATAATCGTATCCAAGGACCAGTGGTGGGTTTCAAAAAAATTTGGAATCTCTTCTGTAAGTGTGGCCTGCTTTCCGGGTCCACTGGTGGAACCTCTTCTAACCGGTTTGGTAGATTTGACAAACCGGTTCTACCGAATAGGTTCGAACTGGTAGGAACACACCTCTGGTATACAGCCAGTGGTGGGATTCAAATAATTTAACAACTGGTTCCCTGCCCTAATAACTAGCTGGCGGGGCTTGGTGGTCATGTGAATAAGTGGGTGTGGCTGACTCAATATCACTCATGTTGATGGGCGCTTCGCCTTAGCTGTTATAATGTAATAAGGGTTAACTGGAGAGGCAGTTTCTGTAACCTGGGCAATAAAGATTAGGCTAGAAAAAAACACCAGAATGTTTCCTTCCTGCCTACCTTACAGAATTAGCCCTGTAAAGCAGGAAAAAAAAATGAGATTTCTTTCAACAACCGGTTCTCTAAACTGCTTAGAAAGTTAACAATCGGTTCTCCTGAATAGGTGCGAACTGGCTGAATCCCACCACTCTGGACTACAGCCAGAGGTGGGTTCCTACCAGTTCGCACCTATTCGGTAGAACCGGTTGGTCAAATCTACTGAACCGGTTAGAAGAGGTTCCACCAGTGGACCCAGAAAGCAGGCCACACCTACAGAAGAGGTTACACATTTTTTTGAAACCCACCACTGGCAAGGATCTTGTAACTTGACAGCTTTAAAACTTGCATGCTTCAATGCCAGAGTTTCTGAATAGTTACTTGGACCAACCTAAGTACTAATTCATAATTTCATATCCGGGCACATGGGCGGCAAGCCACTCCCATCCGGTCACATGGGTGGAAAGCCACTCCCACAAAGGAGGCCACTCCCACAGAGTAGGTTCGAACAATTTTTGAAACCCACCCCTGACTACAACCCACTCTCCCATGTGACCTGAATGGAAAACAGAACGCTAGAAAGCAAAGTTTCCAGCCTCATTTTCATTTATACAAATGTCTCTGGAATACATATGGAACTTCATAAATAAAGCTTAGTAAATGGCTGCAGCCCAATACTTTATCAAGAAATGAATTTGCCTGCTCTGTTTCAAAAAAGATAAAGTCAAAATAAGCTGGGTTGAAACACAGTGTATTAAAGTGATCTGCAACTATATTTCAGGGTATATTTCCCTAAGAGTATGTTTTATTTCTTTGAATTCACCCAGAGTTACAGTACTTCTTAAGAGAACTGGGAATGGAACTATACAATCAGAATAACATCGGAATCAAGTTTATTGTGTTGAAATGGGATTTACTCTTAGGTTAAATGTACTTAGGACTTCAGGGCACAACTGTCAACCTAAATATATTCAAAATACATCGCAAATGTATTTCACGAGGTGGGATGCTTACATAACTCCATTTAGAACAGACATATAAGAGCCAACAGAATTTGTCATTACTAATTTAAACTTCATTCCTTTTGGTAATCCTACTCTAAGCATGAACATCTAAAATTCATTTGATTTTACCTGTAAGGTATTTTTGGACTATTCTCTAGATCAGTGTTTCTTAATTTTTGCTTTGACCCTTCCCTTTTTAACACATCAAAAAACCTCTTGTTTCTTTGAATTATATTTCTCCAAATTATCATATTAAAAACTAAAACTGATAATGTGTAGCATATTTATTTATTGAATCATAGAAAAATAGGAAAATTAATACAAATAAAATATTTTCCTGGAAAAAAAATCTGGTATTTTTTAATAATAAAAATTGTTAAACAACTATAACAAAGAACAATGAGAACAGTGACATCATTTTAAACATTTTCATGTATCTTCTATATTTGGCAAATAATTTTGATTTTGTGAACCTTTGAGGGGAATTGGAATTTAGCACATTATTTCTCTCAGTGTTCCTTTTAAAATTACAATGGTTAACAGAGTATTGAAATATTTGCATCCTCCAGTATAAGTTTCCTATATTTTACATTTGTACCAAATAATTTATTTTCAGTTGGCTAGATCAAAATTATTTGTTTATGTTGTTCTACTTTACTTAAAATACATCCAATCCTAGCTCTTGGCTGTGGAAAATATCCTTAACCAGCATTTCACAGACTTTAACTAGGAAGACGCAAATCAAAATACTATATTAAAAAACCAAAAAAATGGTTATAAGAAGGAAAGATCATATTCTTTTAGTTGCTCTGGTAATCAGATGTTTACTATTGTTTAAGAAACATCTGAAAAAACAGTATCATTTGAAAATTTGGATTTAAATGTGCCTCTTCCTTGGCACCCTGACAAAATTGGCTGTGGGATACCCAGGCCATATAGTGGTTAGTGACTCACTCACTCACAGGGAAGTTGTTATGGGAATAAAATGAAGGGAGACTTGTGTATAAGGCACCCTAGAATTGGAGAGAAAAGGCAGGATATAACAATATTTATCACAACTATCTAAATAAATAATACAACTGTCTAAATAAATAAGTGGAATATAATGGTTTTCTCCTTGGTAATCCTTGGTAAGGATTCTTTTTGGCAAGTCCTAGAATATATTACATGTCTGCACCGGTTGACAGAAGTTGACTTTTTATTACATCCAGTGACCAGAATTCCACCTAAAGAGAGTTAAAATTAAAACATGCAAAATAAAAAGATTAAAAAAAAAACAATAAGGAAGGAAGTTTCCAGGACTATTTACAGACATGTATATAGCTAATTTAACTAATGTCTCTTCTGCATTTCTTGAGAAGGAAGAGCATTGGATATTTTGATGGAGCTATTTGGAAAGAAAAGATCACTCAAGTATGGAAGTATGAGATGGCCTGGGAGAAGTGAGTCTTCTAGGTATGAATAGAACTACCCTGGAGTTCATCAGTAAGAAGTTACTATGTGAACATATGAATTTAAAGAAGAAATTGTAATGGCATTTACTTTAAAGTAAGTCCCCAGAAACTCAATTGTCCTTATTAATCAGTAGATGTGCTTAGGATTGTAGGGTGTGTTAATTAAAAAGTTTCAAAGAGTTTACTGAATTTATAGAGTAGAGCAAGAACATTATATCCTGAGTAAGCATTTGTGAGATGTGACTGCAAGGCTGCTAACTTCTAATTAGCATTAAATTGTTTCTTAAATGGAAGTTCGTTTAATATTCATATAAAGATGAAAAAGGAGATAGAACACAAAACTGATTCACAACTTGGCAAAAGAAGGCATTGTTCATTCGCAGGAGGGATTTTTGTCCTAACCCAAATTAAAATTGGTATGTATATTTTGGAAATTGAAGTTGGCAAGAGAACTAGTAGAAAAAAAATAACAGATCCAGAGTTAGCACTTGATAGCATTTAAAGACAAATTCCTTGTGTGTCCAATCACACTTGGCCAATCAATCCTAGTCTATTCTTCTATTCCATTCCATTATATTCTAAAAAAATACAAGAAATAATGCCGCATGGGATAATTAAATTTCCCTGTTAATAAAACTGTTTCCTACTAAACAAGTTAATTGATTGCACTTTTTCCAAAATTATTGGACTCTTATGGTCTAGTATATTGATCTCAAAACCAGCCATTTCTTACTGTTTTTTGATGTATTGAAACTACCTTTGGAATAATTTATCAGCATGCAGTACAAGGAAGTATATCCAACTTCTTAAGATAGAATCTTATTGTAATATAGATAGTTTAAATAAAGAAGATTAATGTATCTGAAACATCTTGACACATGTTTTTATTTATTGTGGGAGCTTTTGCCAATATCTGATGTTTACACCATATTCATAAAAAGAGGGAGCACCACATATATATGTATGTATATATATATATATATATACATATATATATATATATATATATATATATATATATATATATATATATATATATATATATATATATATATATATATATATATATATATATATATATATATATATATATATTGTTGACTTGCTTAGCAAAAGCCTTGATGGAGGTATGAGGCTGATCTGCTTTGTGCCTAAAAAATTCTGATTAGCTCTTGACACTTGCTGTTTCCCAACAGCCTTTCTCCATTCGAACAAAGAATCAGCAGTTGATACTGGTACCTTCACAACTCTCTATCTACTGCTGTTTCAAACTGCTAGACTGAATAAATGATTTTTGAATGCTGCTCTAATACCCATCTCTCTGGGATTTCCTAATTGGAAAAAAAGCAAATATGCTTTATAACATGATCAAAATAATTACCTTGTAAATACTGTAAATCAGTGGAATGAAAGATCAAAATACTTTCTAACTGCAGCATATGCTGTTCTTTGTCAGATGTGCAAACCAAAAATGTCTATTTTTTTTCCCATGGCAGTGTAGAAAATTGCTTTTGATTTGGCTAGCTAGAAGACTGGTCTAGGAGCACGGTTCTTCTTCATTTAAATAGGCAAAACATATAATAAAGTATATGAAGAAATGTGAAGGATGGACATATATATATATATAGAGAGAGAATCTTGAAAGAAAGATTGAAGGCGTATTAATTGTGTCAAATAATATTACCGTCACACTGTTGAAATGCATGTCAGGTTTTTTTTTTTCATACTCTATTTTTTTTGAAAGCATATGATAATTGGCAGATTCATGCATTCAAAATCCATGTACTCTCTCTCTCTACAAGTGATGGAATATGGGAGAATAAGCATGCTAGCTTTGTCTCTTCTACTGGCATTCATATTTCCCTCCAGTATAGTGGATTATCGTTTATAGGGACAAATGCTTCTCTCTGTGAAGATTCTACAAGATTTAGAATTGTAATTTTTTTTTCGGGATTCTAAATTGTGCATCTCCTTGGAAACAAAAGGTTCTCTGATCTATCCTGACATTTGCTACCTTCAGAAGCTAATCAAGACACTGAAAGTGGAAGAGTGACAGACTAGGGTGTCATGGAATTGGGTCCCTATAAATTTAAAGAAGTAAATAAATAAAGGCTTGTCTTTGTGCCCATTTTTCATGTATAACTTTAAGGCACTTTGAAGCCATGAGAAGGACCTCATTTTCTAGAGTTTTCTGCCATCTTCTGAATACCACAGAGATTAATTCTGGCATCATATGCTCATGCTCATTATATTAATTTGGGGAAGACACAATGGTTGTATAGAAGCTGTGAATACTCAACTGTTCAAAGCGATCCAAAGCAAATCTTACCTCTATACTTTTATGCTATATACAGTAGTGTGTGTGTCTGTGTGTTTGTGTTTGTGTATAATTATATACACAAACATTATATAGATGATAGATAGATGATAGATAGATAGATAGATAGATAGATAGATAGATAGATAGATGATAGATAGATAGATGATAGATAGATAGATAGATAGATAGATAGATAGATAGATAGATAGATAGATAGATAGATAGATGATAGATGATAGATAGATGATAGATGATAGATAGATAGATAGATAGATAGATAGATAGATAGATAGATAGATAGATAGATAGATAGATAGATAGATAGCTCTCTGTGTGTAGGTGTTTGTGTGTGTTTCATATTTTTATGCTGCATTAATGCATTTGCATGCTATATTGACACAGTACTTTTCTCATGCTGGTGTCATTAAAATATCTGACTGTGTGGACTGTTCCCAAGAAAAATTAGAGCTCATAAAACCAGTGAGGTAATGCTGGCTTGTGTCATGTTTTTTTTTTCTTTTTAAGATCACATTTAATAAACACGAATTTGGGGAGGAGATAGTCTCATATCTAGCAGTGGAGCAATAAGCATTAGGATTCAGTTCACAAAAGAATCTTAGGAGTTTTTCTTTCTCTTTTGTGTCCCATTGGGAATATTCTGAAACCACTGTGATAGAAGTATCCGTATTTTATTATTTTCCCTTCATTTTGTACAGTTTTGCAGATGCATAGACCTAGGCTTGCTCTCCTTCATAATATTATAAAGTACCTATTCTACAAAGCACCTGAAGGCAGAACAAGAAGCAATGGATGGAAACTAATCAAGGAGAGAAGCAACTTAGAACTAAGGAGAAATTTCCTGACAGAACAATTAATCAATGGAGCAACTTGCCTCCAGAAGTTATTAATGCTCCAACACTGGAAGTTTTAAAGAAGAGATTGAACAACCATTTGTCTGAAATGGTATACGGCTTCCTGCCTGAACAGGGAGTTAGACTAGAAGACCTCCGAGGTCCCTTCCAACTTGGTTATTCTGTACTATCTGTCTATCTGCCAACATTTGCCAGTACTGTAAATCTTTGTAGGGCATTCATTTCTGAATATTGAACAAAAAAACAAGTATATTATTGCATTCATGACTTAAAATTTCTTAACTCCCACAGATTCTACAAAATCACCTGACAACAGAAACAAAGAGGCTCAAACAAAAGCTTGATTGGATCATTTATGTAGACAGTTGCAAATAATATGCCCTTAATTCCTTAAAGATACAGAAGCTGTGTACAACACTCAACACCCAGAAGAATAATAATTATGCCAAAGGCATAAGAAGCAGAGGCAAAACAAACAAGTTTATTTAAGTCAAAAAATAGAGTGGCTAAAGAAAAATGTTAGTGTCAGTGAAGATGTTCCAAACACTGCCTTTTAATAATCCTGGTAACCAGGGTTTCAATCGGTCCACGGTGGTCCGCACATAAAGAACTTGTCTCGCATGTAACTTTCATCTGCCTAACCACCCTGACTGCCCCCTCCTCTAATTTAAAGCCTACATCAGTTCAGTCACTTGATGGATCTGATGAAGTGAGCTTAGCTCATGAAAGCTTATCCATTTTAATTGAATTTATTATTCTTAAAAAGTGCTATCAAAATCCAGACTTTTTTTGCTACCACAGACTCTCTTTATACAATATCTGAATTTATAAATCACAGTGATAATCCCTTATACTCTGTTGGATGCCTGGTGAATTGGGGATGTTTAATAACATGCCTTTACTTAAAATGCTCTGCTAAATGATAAGACGTAAGTAACTGGGCTCATTAAAAATAACAACAACTAAGCTGTATTTTATACTAAAGTTGAAGGCCCCCAGGTCATAGCAACACCTAGACCAGGAAATATAAAAAAAGAAATTATTGGGGGGAAAAGCAATGGGAAACCACTGCTATCACCTCACCTCCACAACACAGAGATGGGGAGGGAGGAAGAGAGAGAGTGGGAGAGGGAGGGGAAGAGAGACAGAGAGGGAGGGAGGAAGAGAGAGAGAGAGGAAGAGTGAGAGGGAAAGAGACAGAGGGAGGGAGGGAGGAGGAGAGGGATAGAGAGAGAGATGCAATCAACAAGAAGGACTTTTTTTTCTTTCAAATAAATAGAAATAGCATCTGTAGTTTGTAGACTGAAGTTGTCTATCATCCACTCTCCAGGGCTACACAGGTTTCATTTTAGCAAGCTTAATGCATCATACACTTCTAATCCATGGTGTAGTCTTTTCCAAAAGCCGTGTTACTCTTCGAAAAAAAAGATACTGTCAAGCGTAGTGAGAATGAAAGTTCTTGTCAGGCCAAACCTGGGCCTTTCTGTATCATTCTTCTTTTTGTCTCATGCACACTCAATCAATTTATTTTTAGATCCCTTTGCCTTGCATGGTTTCAAATCTTTCTCTTGCCTTTCTTTACACCAAACCACTTTTTAAATCTTTTATTTGTATACTGGTTAAAGATTTGAGGTCCAGATCAGCCTTTGTGTTTCTGGAGACTGCAAGATATCCAACAGTCAGAAAATACTGTATTGTAGTAGAACCAAAACTTTCCTGTTCTAGCTGGCCAAAATATTAGACAAACTTTTTGTCATTGTTTACATTTTTAAAAAATCTACTTTGTTACTTATGCTTATTCTACATATTACAAGAAATAACAATGTAAACTATCATTCAAAAACCGTGATGCATTATGGGTTAGTCCCCAAGTTTCAACAGTTGAATCCAAAATTTCCATTGCTAAGTGACACCATTGTTAAGTACTTTTGCCCCATTTTACAATCTGCCTTGCCACAGTTGTTAAGTGAATCACTTTAGTTGTTAAATTGGTAATATGCTTTCTTAAGAGAATCTGGCGCCCCCAAAGACTTTGCTTGTCAGAAAGTCCCAAAAGACGGTCACATGACAAGACAATTGTCATAAGTAAGAGCCCCTTGCCAAACGTCTGAGTTTTGATAATGTGACTGTGAGGATGCTGCAACTGTTGTAAGTGTGGAAAACAGTCATAAGTCACTTTTTTCATTGCTGTTGTAACTTCAAACAGTCATGAAAGGGATGGTTGTAAGTCAAGGATTATCTGTATTCCAGGGGGGGTGGAAATTAAAATCTGGAACTGAGCATATGTCCTATGCTCTTCATAGCCATACCCTAAATCTAAATCAAATCCAAAGAAACACTGATCAAATACTAATTAACAATATACCAACACAGTTTTAGCTTAATCTCCAGTTTCATTAATAAGTCTTTTCTTGGATGGTAATATATTGCAGCGTTTCAAAAACTATAATTTTAGAAAAACAGTAACTAAATATTGCAATATACTGAAGCAATTATAAAAGAGTAAATTTGCAAGGGAAGGCTCCACAGACTATAGTAAATGCCATGAATACATACTCTGAAATAAGAGGTCATTCAATATTCCCCAAAACTTATCTACACCAGGGGTGGGTTCCAGCAGTCACTACTGCTGGTTTGGTTGTGGCCACGCCCCCATGCGTGTACATACTTAATGTGCACATGCGCAGAAGCAAAAAAGAAGATGGTGGCGCCTCTGATACTGCTGGGAAAACCGGTTTGGGGGCATGGCAGGCCTGGGTCATTGCTGGTTCCGGAGACTCAGATGTCCAAACCACTACCGGTTCGGTCAAACTGGTAGGAACCCACATCTGGTCTACACAGTTCAGTGTAGAAAACCTGTAGTCAAATTTGGCTAAAAAAACCTGTGCACAACCCTGATATATTGTATACAATTGTATTATGTTGCTGACATTAGCCATACAGGGCAAGTTGCTGGACGTTGTAGTACAATCATTAGGTACAGGATCACCATTTATCCTTAACATACATCGATTTTACTCCCATATGTTGACATTTCAGTATGAACCAGATACTAGAAAGATATAATCCAGAAGAACTTCCTCTGAACGATGAAACATGGCACTCTGATGTAGCAAGAAGGCGAGGCAGCAAATGGATCTGCTGAAAATGTAGTATGATATACTTTCAAATACTTGCGGAAGATATATTGATGCAAATATCAATTACTGGGAATAATAAATTACTGGGAACTGATACACTTAACAAAATTACCGACATGCAACTCTTTTCTATAGAGTTCCGAATGGAAAACAAGATATTTCTCAGGAAACACGTATAAGCAGATAATATCTATGTGTGCTACCTTATCTACATCTTTCATTTTTCTAAGCACTGTATAGACTTTGGATTGCTTAAAACAGTATAATCATAAATAATAAATGAAGCCAAATTTTAATGCAATTCTGTGAACTTCAATGGATGTAGCGCTAAGGGCTAAATCAGGCCAAATCTATATTTATGCTCCAAGCTAGAATTTATATATTCCCGTACACACGGGATACATAATTTAAGCAAATAAGTGTCATCGCTGTTATTTTCAATACTGAAAAACACAGAAAGATCTCAAAATTTTATGAGTGAGACAGTCATATATATTTAATGGTGAATCTGTTTTTGCAACAGGAAAGCAAATAAAGATGTTTTTGTTCTAAGACGTGTGAAATGGGGGGGGGAGGGCTGACAAAGTTACACGTACATTCCCTTGCCTTTAGTTACGGAACCATTGGAAACACGTCTGGTTTTGTTTTTAAAAAGTAACATTACGCCTGCAAAGTTTAATTTTTGAATCTTTAAACGTGAATATATTGTGTAAATGTTTGTTGAACTGAATTCCTATAATCTTGCCATCCTCGGTATTATTATTATTTTTTATGGCAGCTCATGAAATATATAAGTATTCCCAAACATTGGTTCCTGTAGTTAAAAGGAATACTGCAAGAAAATTAATATGGAAAGCCTAAATCTTCACTTAGTATGAGATGATAACGGCAATAAGACTTTGTTGAGTCCGGTGACGTAGAAGAACAATAAATGATTTTGGTTACTTCTAATATTTAGTAGAAATAAAATTTCCTTCAAATGAAGCTTAACTAATAGAAAGAGAGGTTTGAAATTAAAAAGAATTTTAAAAGATATTAAAAAAATTGTATTTAATTTTTTGCAAAATGGACAAACTAATTGTATTATTATTATTATTCTGTGACTGATATTGATAAGTTTATTAAGACTTAGTAGTAGTAGAGAGAGAGAGAGCCAAGGTGGTGCAGTGGTTAAATGCAGCATTGCAGGCTACTTCAGCTGACTGCAGTTCTGCAGTTCAGCTGTTCAAATCTCACCGGCTCAGCCTTCCATCCTTCCGAGGTGGGTAAAATGAGGGCCCGGATTGTTGGGGGCAATATGCTGACTCTGTAAACCGCTTAGAGTGGGCTGAAAGCCCTATGAAGCGGTATATAAGTCTAACTGCTATTGCTATTTCTATTGCTATTGCTATTAATGATTATGGCTTTGGTTGTATCTCTACTTAAAATTAATTGTGCATAGACAACGTGCTGTTCAGATAGACATGGAATTTTCTATGTTTTTAGAGAAAAATGTACCAATAAAACATATATTCAAAAGATCAAATCAAAATTAAATCCTGTTGTCTCCATGGATATGTCTATATATCTGTCTTGTTAACCATAGCATTGTTATTGCCTTCTTTTGGAATGTTTTCTCAATTTCCTAGTCTAGTTTACAGCCTTTTAATTTCTTGGAAGTCTCTCATTCAAGTATAGATCAAGTTTGCCTTAGCAGCTCCTGCTATCTGCTAAACCATCCAATAGGTTCCTCAACAATTATTCCAAGTATATTTTCCAAGTGTGTGTTTCAAAATAAATAAAATCCATATTACAATAAATCCCAAACAACAAACACCAGTTTCTTCCATGCATACATGACAGAGACAGGATAAAATGATGTACACTTTGACAATATTCTCTGCACTTTGGAAATGCAATACTTCTTTGGGGGAGACTATGTACCATATAAAAGCTGAAGATCTACCTCTTTACATTAAATAAAGGAAAAGGCCTTTCTAGCCAACAAATCATGAAAAAGACACTTCTAACCAATAAATGATAGAAAAGTCTGATGACATAATATTATTATACATGGACCAGCAGACTAACTTGGCAAGAAACAGTCATATGTTTTCTGCATTTTCTGGGAATAAACAGCATGAAGTATGTGATCACCAATAAAATGAAAGCATATCTTCTTGGAATATTCATTACTTTTATGTTTGATCATTTTATTGTATTTGTTTTATTTTACTCAATTTCTGTAGGAGCTCAAGCAGCTTTTATGGAAGGCTCCCTCATTATTATTCCCACAATACGTATCTCATGAGGTTGATTGGACATCAATTGATTGAGTGGCCAAAAGTTAGCCAAGAAGTTTCATATCTGAAGGATGACTTGGATATCCCCAGTCTTAAATCAACAACTTTACCACTATATTATAACAATGGTGAATTGTCTCTCAAACAGCCAGCACCTGAGGAGTTCACATAGCAGCAATGTCTGTGTATCTTAATGTCTTTCAAGAACTCTTTTGCATCATGCACTCTATATGTGTAGGCTTCAACATTTTACAGAATTCTTGCAAATAAGTCCTCAGCTAACAGAACAAAATAAGAATATGTAGTGGGTTTTTTAAAAAAATAAATATGATTGAAATAAAATAATAATTTTCTGCCCCATTAACTGATAAAACTTTAGTGCCAGGATGCTTGTATGCTTTGGAATACTGGTGTTATTACATGAATAGATATTAAATAGCATATTGCTATTTTCTTACCAACCTGTTCTAACCCCCCTCGTCCCACACCAACACACACTCTGAGCCAAAGATAAGTTACGGCATTTAATTAACAGACAGACGGGTCCTTGGCAGCAAACCGGCACAGACAAGCTTGGGCAGCAATCCAGCACAAATAAGGCTTGGCAGCAATCCAGCCTGCCAGGCTCACAGTAATGTTCTCCAACATTCGTTCCTGCGTGGACTTCTGCAAGAGGGGCATGTGCACAAGCAGTCTTTTTATAGCCTGGAGAGGAGCCTAATGACCACCAGCTGAGTATAATTACCTCCTGTAACTGCGCAACTGTTCCTGACGCCTATTAGCTCTTCGGTGCTGTGCATCCAGGAACAACTCACTGCTGGCGTCCGGCTCACTCTCCCTTGTCTCCTCCCCACTGGTCCAAGGCTCAGGTGCCTCCTGGTGGCCAACAAGCCTCTCTGCACCCTGCTCAGAGTCGGAACCCTGTCCAGGGTCCTCCACATTCTCCAGAGCCGACTCATAGGGCCCTTCGCTGTCGGAGTCTGGTGGCAGCTCCAACAGCTCCTGCTGGGCCACAACACCAACCATAGTATTCTACCACCACCACCACAGCAGTAGTGATGCAAGTGGTTAGAACACAGTATTGCAGACTAATTCTGTCCACTGACAGGAGTTCAACATTGAACTTGAGGCTGACTCACCCTTCCACCCTTCCGAGGTTGGTAAAATGGGGACTCAGATTGTTGGGGGCAATATACTGATATTTGTAAACCAATCAGAAACTGCTGTATAGCACTATAGAGCAGTATATAAATACAAGTGCTATTGCTACAACAACAGCAACAAAAAGTGATTCAGTGTTGGAAGGAACATAATATTATTCTAAAAATAAAATTTAAGCTAGTATATTTAATTAAAAAAAATATTTTCTCTCACAATGAAGCTTCCAAGGTTGCTCACATCAGGATAATTCAAAGCAATCTATAATAATTAAAGTACACTATAAAAATATGAAATTGAAGAGGAAAAACAAGAAAAAATGCAGAAGCGTCGTGCGCACAAGCGAGCACACGCAAACGATGAACCAATAGTAAAAATAATGGAAATCCATCACTGGTACACATAAGCTTATTTCTAGATAGGCTTCAAAATAGCAATAGTGTGACAGTAAATAAGTAAATAAGTAAACTCGTTAAGCAAATCTGGTTTCCCCAGTTGACTTGGCTTGTCAGAAACAACGAGGGAAGTGGAAAATGGCAATTCCATAATCCTGGCAGGCTGAAACCACTGTAAATACACACCAGTTGCCAAGCAACTGATCATTTTGATCATTTGACTAGAAGACCTCCATAATCCCTTCCAACTCTTTTATTCTAAGTTTGTATCATAAGTCACTTTCCTCGGTGCCATTATAACTTTGTTTGTTTGTTTGTTTGTTTGTTTATTATTATTTATAGGCCGCCCTTTTCCCTGAGGGGACTCAGGGCGGCTTACAATTTATAGGGAGGGGGATATAAGACAATAAAACAATAAATATGAAAACAGTGCAAGTAAAAATAAAACACAACATTCATCATTCGGGTGGGGACAGATTACGATCTTTATCCCCAGGCCTGACGGGATAGCCAGGTCTTGAGGGCTGTGCGGAAGGTCTGGAGGGTGGTGAGGGTACGAATCTCCACGGGGAAGGGTCGGAGCTACTACTGAAAAGGCTCTCCTCCGCGTAGTTGCCAGTCGACACTGACTGGCAGATGGAACTCAGAGGAGGCCTAATCTGTACGATCTAATAGGTCGCAAGGAGGTAATTGGCAGGAGGTAACTTTGAATGGTCTCCAAACAAATGGTCAAATGTTAAGGGCTCCCTATATAGGATACCATAATCTTGGACATTTATAATTGTGACTTTTTTTATTATCAACCTTTCCTTGTTGATAAATGATAGATATATTATCCAAACATGAATCTCACCTCTTTGTAAATAATTCATAATTTCTGAAAACATGGATTTTCTACCACTATTTACTTTATGTCATACTTTCTTTTATGCTTTCTTATCACGTATAAGATAATTTTTAAAAAACAACAACATAGAAAATGTGTTGAAAAGCAGAGTAAATTGCTTTTCAAGTATAGCTGAAAGTTTTGATTCACGTGGCATGCCATATTTGCTCAGCCCTTTCCCCATTAAGGAGATTAAAACTGCTTAGCTCAAAACTTGTAACTTGCAGTTGGTTAATTGAAATGGAAATATTTTAATAGGCTGAAAGGCATCTTTCAGTGCATCAAGAAATAAACATGACTTCTTCCCGGGCCAAATCTAGCAATCATTAATTAATTTAGTCCTGTTTCAATCTGATAATACTTTTTTTTTTTTAAGAAAACCTTACCACAACCACATTAGCATACGTTATCAGCTCAGGAAAAAGAAAAGGAAACCATCCTCAAGCCATGCACTGGTTACCAAATTTAAGGGAAGCAAACCTGTTCAGAACAATGAACATTGATGCACATAAGTAGTGTCTGCTGTCTAACTACATCTTCGTCTCATCACAAGGTCTGGCACTAGTTCATTACAGCTTTGCCCTGCGGTGCCCGTTATAAAGCAATGAAAAGTGACTGCTCAGAGGATTCCAAATGATGAGGTCAGATAGGGAAACATGTCAGATAAAGCATAGATAAGGAGACAGAGCAGAGAATTGCCTCGGGGAAAACTATTATTACTAATGATTGGGTTGCTACTTGATATATGAAGCAGCTCCCTATATAATTAAAACTTTAACTACCTAAAGCCTCAACTAGCAAAATGTGCAGCTTCTCTGACTGGCACGTTTTATTCAAGGCACAAACTCTTGTGAGCTGCAGCCAGAGGTGGGTTCCTACCAGTTCGCACCTATTCGGTAGAACCGGTTCGTCAAATCTACCGAACCGGTTAGAAGAGGTTCCACCAGTGGACCCGGAAAGCAGGCCACACCTACAGAAAAGGTTCCAAAAAATTTTGAAACCCACCACTGGTGGGTATGTAATGTCCCGCAGTTATCTACGCATTAATAATTGATCTAGTAATATTTTTTAATACATTTTAGGGACCTTTCCTTACATAATTGGTGTTTTCTTTCATACTTTTGGATTTCTAATTTCTGTTTCCGTTAGTTGGCAATTGCTAAAACCAATCCCACATGAAAAAGTATTCAAAGCCTTCTTGATTTTAATTGCCAGTTTATTTATTCCTGCACATTGTAATATTTATTCATTTACATATCTGTTTTTCCACTGTTGTGCAAATACAATTCCAGCAGCTGCGAACATGTGTAACATTAAATATATATTATACTCCCTTTCAAATAGCCAACAAAATATTTCTGGTTTTAATTCCATATCTTGCTTTACGATTGCTTCTAACCACTAACTTCTGAATAGCTACTTGGACCGACCTAAATACTAATTCATAATTTCATATCCAGTCACATGGGTGGCAAGCCACTCCCACAAAGGAGGCCACACCCACAGAGTAGGTTCCAACCATTTTTGAAACCCACAACTGGCTCGTGCGCATGTGCAGAAGCATCTGGGCCTCCCGCTGTTGCCACTACCAGTTTGCCCGATCTGGGCCGTACCAGCAGAAACCCACCTCTGGTGAGTATATCTAACTACACTGAGCAGACCTATTACTGGAGAAGAGAAACAGCATTCCATTATTGACCCAAAGGTGCTTTTTTTCAAGAGCCAATTGAACTTTCTGCTTTTCCTTTGAAGAAGTTTTGCTTCTCATCTAAGAAGCTTCTTCAGCTCTGACTGGATAGTAGGGAATGGAAGAAGTTTCTTGGACGAGAAGTGAAACATCTTCAAGGGAAAACCACATTGTCCAATGACCTCTTGGAAAACGCACCTTTGGAACAACCATGACCTGGATGACTGAGAATCTCCATAGACTTTCCATTACTGAATACACCTCCTAAGCACTGATTGAAGGATTTAAGAGTTACAGATTCCAAAAAATGTCTCTGTTCATCGCAGTGCAGTCTTATAGGCATATGGATGGTTGCATAATAGATTAGTTGCAAGGAAACAGGAATATATTCGAGGACTCTACAAAAGTGCAACTAGTCCAGGAAATTCTGGTAGAAAGAATTTATAGATAAACATTCAATTCAAAACCAAGCCTCTTTTTCGCTGGGATTAATTGACAGTCAATTAGAAGAGACTCGTGTGGGATTATTTTTAAGTGTGATTAATGTGGCAGGAGTAATATATGCACAAAAATAGAAATGAATATCCACAAAGGAAGAATGGTTGGGGAAAATGACAGAGCTAGCAGAGATGGCCAAATTGTTTGATTAGAAAAAGATCAATAGCAACATTTACCAGTGATTGGAAGCCCCTTATAGATTTTTTTGCTGAAGAAGACAAAAATGAGCTTGTGATTTATGAGCTTGAAGGTTCGAAAGGGTAATTTATGGGAAAAATAAAATTATGATGTAATGAAAATGAGAAAGAGGAGGAGGGATGGAGGAGAGAGAGAGAGAGAGAAGAGTAAAATATAAATGCATTTATAACTATAATCAAAAGGACCGGAAACTACCTTTTGAACAGTATTTTCTTTTCTATTTGTATTTCTATTTGTATTCTGTTACCTATTCATTATTCTTCATTTTTTGCTTTCTAATATTTGTACTGTTTTTATGTTGTTAAATTTTCTTCAACTAAATTAATTAATCAAATTAACAAAAAGAAAGCTGCCAGAATGCAGCAGGGTGAACAATTATGTACCGGTAGTCCCCGACTTATAACAGTTCATTTAATGACCATTCAAATCTTACAATGGCATTGAAAAAAGTGACTTATGATCATTTTTCACACTTACAACCTTTGTAGCATCCCCATGACCATGCGATCGAAATTCAGATGCTTGGCAACTGGTTCATACTTATGACCGTTGCTGTGTCCCAAGATCATTTGATCCCCTTTTGCTATCTTCTGACAAGCAAAGTCAATGGGGAAGTCAGATTCACTTGATAACCATGTTATTAACTTACCAACTGCAGAGATTCACTTAACAACTGCGGCAAGGACAGTCATAAAATGGGGCAAAACTCACTTAAGAAATGACTCACTTATCAACAGAAATTTTCGGCTCAATTGTGGTAATCTTGAGGACTACCTGTAGTACTCTATGAGTTGAATTATCTAATCCCAGTGTGCTTCTGGATGTCACCTGTCATGTACTACAGTAGAGAACCTCCCTGTAGTTCCTGTCCTCAAAATAGTTAGTCCCCCAGTCAATGCAATGATATGCTGCCATAAAATCATGTATGTGCAGATTTGACTGGGTAAACAGATGGCTTGGATAAGAATATTAAAAAAGAACAGCCTTTGTGTATCTTCTATATGAAATCTCCCCCCATCCATTACCAAATCATAAATTTGCAACTAATTAAACTTTTCAAAACGGTGTTTTCTTTTTTATACTTATATCTATTTTCTTTCAGTTCTTTTTTTCTCTTAGTTTTTATTGTATTGTTTTATTCAAACCCTTAGTAAAATTATTTGAAAGAAGAGTTTTAAAATGGTGACAGTAGCTTTCTTAGAGATTTAGGGAATCGGTATGCCCATGAATACAATATGTCTTTTGGGAGCTAAAACCTTGCAAAACAGCACTTTATATATCAAGAAGAAATGTTGTGTTTATAAAAGTTCCAAGGCTTCCAAAAAACCTAAAAGCAGAAGCAATACCAAAACTACACTTGGTAATCTGGTTAACATTAGCATGAAATTTAGAGACATCAAAGGAAGCTATGATTTTTTCTGTGGAAGTGATCCCTTGTTACATAGGCAGACAGTTAGGGACAATCTTTGTAACAGCTGCACTGATCCTGTTTCACTATTTTGGGGAAGGGTGCATTTGCACAACCCAAAGGGATTGTGTATGTATGTGTGTATTTATTATAAAAGAGAGGGGAAACAACGATGATGCAAATTTTCTATTCCATTATCTAACATGTTTTTTTGGGTGGGTGATGAAGGTTGAAAGTTATTTCTTTACATACTTTTCTCTTTATTGTTCTCCTTTCTCTTGCATTTTCTACTCCTTTCTATTCTATTTTCTTTCTTTCAATTTAGTTTGTACTAAACATTATTACTATAATGAAAATTCTTAACAAGAATTATATACAAAAAAGTTTATACGGCATTTGGAGTGATGCTGAGTGTTCAGTGAAACAAAAATCAAAATTGAATACAGAAACAAGAAACTAGACTTCATTACTTTGCTTTTGCTGCTAGCCTAAAGCATCCGCTCATTTGCAGTATTTATGAACTAAATTTTCCATTAGATTTTGCTATGCAAATGTCAATTACATTTTTTCATCACTGCTGTACAGTTCTCTGTTCATCGTACATTAAACTTTTAAATCTAGCTTTTGAAGTTTCTGAACCAATGTTTAATACATTTTCATGGCAGAAACCCTATCAGTTTTCACTGTTCATTTCAGTTGTTTAGTTATGGATGTTTCGAACTACAGTTGAAAGCCCCTTCTGCAAAATCAAACAGAAACAAACAGCACCCTTGTAATGGATACAATAATTTTGCATATTTGATCAAATACTCAAACATACGCAAAATCTACCAAGCAAATTCAATTTAGTATTCATTTGTAGAACAGCAAACCTTTTACTGTCAGCGTTTAGGGTCATTCTTTTGTGGAAAATCAGAGGGAAGGTTTTAAGGAGCCTTCCTCTTTGAAATACAATCCCTATGCGCATCTACTCAGTAGAAAAGGAACTTTGATTATGTGCCATCAAGTTGATGCCAACTCTGAGCAATAATCTGCCCTTATCCTTCACATCTTACAATGGCGCACGCACCACAGGAGTAACTCAGTCTATCCACATTACTGCTGGTCCTTCCCTTCTACTCTTTCTCAGCTAAAGAGCCTTCTCCATAGAGTTAGACCTTCATGTAATATTTTCAAAACATGATCATTTGAGCCTGGTCATTTGTGCCTTGGGTGAGAACTTTTGATCATTCTTGACTGTCACGATATATTCAGGAGTTTTCTCTAAACCAAAGTTCAAAAGCATCAATTCTCTTCCTATCCCGCTTCTTCAAAGTCCAAATTTTGTTTCAATAAAGTGTCAAAGGAAAAAACATTGCCTGAATGGTTTTGACCTTTGTAGCTATAGATATATCTGAATATCTTTCCCAAGGCCTTGAAAAAATAATGTATTGTCTTCCTCAGACACTTCTGGCATCTCCTTTTCCATGTAAAGGTCTAATCTGTGTTGGGGGATCCTAGCTAGAGTGTATTTAATCTTTAAAAAAAAATAGTAAGGTTATAACTATATAGAACAACTAGAGAAATAAAACCTTTTTCTTTCAGATTTACTTTCTATGAAGACCCCTGGGGAGTATAACTTTGTTATTTAATGTATTCAACCTTTTCAGCTCAGAAAGTAAGACTTCTTGTTAAACTTTGTGCATGAACAACTATATATATTAACTTGTCCCAAAGGCTCTAGAACAAGCATTCAGTCTCAAATCCATTTTTATATACCTTATCTGTCACACAAGGCAAAGCAGTATAACTGGTTACAGATCAGTGGTGGGATTCAAATAATTTAACAACCGGTTCTCTGCCCTAATGACCACCTAGGTAGGTGGGGCTCGATGGTCGATGGGAGCTTTGTCTTAGCTGTGACAATGGAATAAGATTAACCGGAGAGGCAGTTTCTGTAAGCAGGGCAATAAAGATTAGGCTAGAAACAACACCAGAATGTTTCCTTCCTGCCTTCCTTACAGGATTTGCCCTGTAAAGTGGGAAAAAAATCAAAAGGAGATTTCTTCCAACAACCAGTTCTCTGAACTGCTTAGAAAGTTACCAACCAGTTCTCCCAAATTGGTGCGAGCCGGCTGAATCCCACCACTGTAACAGATTCTACATGCTTCAGTCAATGTAATTCAAAACCAGCAGTACTCATATTATCCCCCCCCAAAAAATACCAGCTGTTGCAATTATATATATATTAAAAATATTGGGCTTTCTGTCTGGATGGTCTCTTGTGACGAGCCGATGGACAGAGAATGGAAGCAGTTAGCTTCCTCCCATAATTGGGGCATACCAGGGGTTGTGACACTAAATATATACCTAAATATATACCTCCCTGGCTCAAGCTGATATAGGAGGAGGACCTGTGGCTCAATGGTTAAGACATCTGCCTAAGAGTAATACAGCACAGGTTTGAATCCCAGTAAGGGTATGGCTAGCTGATGAGAGCTTGAAATAGATCTATACTAGTCTCCCTTTATTTATTTATCAGCACAAATACAAAACACACACACACACACACACATAATGCTGTCCATATCTAGAACTGCTATTCATATGGCTGGTTTTTTCAACCAGACCATACCTTCCTTTATCACTCCCTTGGATAAATCGTAAGCTTCATAGGCAAATTAAATTTGAGCGGGCCTGATCATGTTGTCAACAGATGTTTGGGGCAGTAATTGTCATGAGAAGACAGGTGAAACATTCGTCACTAGGCTAGGCCCAATTTAAATTATGTTTAAGGTTATAGAGCTTGAAGATGTACTGTATCTTTCCTTCCTTTTGCTTTAAAAAGTGGGGTTGCACTGAGCTCTTCAATCACAGTATTACGTTAGATCACTGAAAGGAATCCCATGAAGTATAAAAGCTGATAATACCCTACCATCTGCATCTGGTGTTCTCAGCTGTTAATGTTTGCAACCTCACTTATATAAAAAAAAAGAAAATCAGGATTTCCTCTGCATTTTTATCTGAAAGAGTTACACCCATTATACATTATAGGTGAAGTTGGGATTAAACCAAATGTACCAATAAAAAGGCAAACATTATGCTACCAATAGAAGAGAATATTTTTAGCTCAGGGTGTGCCCTTTGATGCTTTCTGAGCTGGGTTGTTTCCAATGGTGGGATTCAGCCAGTTTGCACCACTTTGGGAGAACCGGTTGTTAAGTTTCTGAGCAGTTTGGTGAACTGGTTGTTGGAAGAAATCATCAGGCGAGAGAACTGGTTGTTAAATTATTTGAATCCCACCACTGGCTATTTCCTTGTAGAAGTTTCAGTACCCAATGTTAATTGGTTGGGTAATGAAATGTCCACAAGAAATCTAGATGAGATGGTACACAAATCTAATCTAATCTAATCTAAATAAATAAACAAACAAACAAATAAATAAATAAATAAATAAAAAAGCAACCAAACTCAGAGAGTACAAAGGACCCCAAAGCTAATGCTTCTTGGTACATGGTTAATACAAAATAGAATTTCTTTGTGTTGGCCTCTAAACAATAGATGTTGTCAATTACTCTTTAAATCAATGAAGATTCTCATTGATGAAGAAATTGTTAAGGCAATAAGAACTAAAAATTCAGATTAAAAATCCCAGATTGCAGTTATAGGCTTTTAATTATAAATTCCAAAAATCTCATGATTTTACCTCTTTTGGTTATAGGACATTCTTGCATATTTCTTTCTAAAGACAATGTATAGACTTGAAGGCATACAAGTCTACAGAATTTTACTAGCTATAAGTTTTATCTGAAGTTGGTAAAGTCACTATTGTAGGCTATAATTTTATAGTAAAGAAGAGGGGTTTTGATCCTGTGCTTATTCAAACTTCGTTTGTTGTATCTATCTATCTATCTATCTATCTATCTATCTATCTATCTATCTATCTATCTATCTATATCTCTATATCTCTATATCTCTATCTATCTATCTATCTATCTATCTATCTATCTATATCTATATCTATATCTATATCTATATCTATATCTATATCTATATCTATATCTATATCTATATCTATATCTATATCTATATCTATATCTATATCTATATCTATATCTAATCTATCTATATCTATCTATCTATCTATCTATCTATCTATCTATCTATCTATCTATCTATCTATCTATCTATCTATCTATCTATACCACCTTATTCAATAATGCTTAGTATTAGCAATAACTTATTTTCTGCCAGGTGACATCAAAATTAACAAAGACTAAAATAAAGTCAATTCACAAAAATTGTGTATTATGGCTATGTTTTAGCAACAGGTGATAACATAAAAATATTGCAAATAAAGCACTTGAAAATCTTCTAATTCTAAAAAAAAAACTGATATCTTGGCAGCACCTAAAGGTAAGAAAAATAATAATCCAGTGTTCAATAACGAGTATAAAAAGGCTGGGTGAGATCTTAGTGGTGTCAAGAGATGGAGTTCAAAATCCCCAAATAATCCAATTTTGGATAGCATCCGTTTTCTAGCAAGCAATCCAGAAAGAATTAAACTGTCCATGTTGTTTTTTCTTAAAGAAGGGGAAAAAAAGATTGTTTATATTCCAAACACAAATTGAAAATAACCTGAAAGAGCTTGTGATTATTTATAACTCCTCTGTCCTTGAATTTCTTTTACATATCTGCTTTCCAGAAACATTTCCAATCAAATATACCAGAAGAAACAAGCTATCTTTTTAAAATGCATGGCCTGGATCTTCAGAGCTTCCCTAGTCATTGTCTTTCATGTATTCATTGTAGTTAAAAATGAATATCTGGCAGGGCTACAGTCTTTCAAACAATCCCCACAGTGCTTAGGATACCAACTATCCAGAGGACTTTTAAGAGCTGGAAGGCTTGCTTGAAATGCAGGCAAAGCATTGCAACAAGATTGAGTATTTTTTGCAGCAAAACTCAGTACAATGCTCAGATTTACAAAGTAGAATCAGCAATATTTTGCTAAGTAAATAAGCGAATAAAGCAGTATGAATTAAACTAAACTGTTCTGCGTACGATATAGTAGAGGTGTGCCAAGCTTCCAAAGAGATGTTTTGATTTGGCAAACATTAGATCAAATCACACCATCAGCATAGGTGTGAAACTAACGGAGATCTTGTTTTATACAGCAGAGTAAATTAGGTTCCTAAAGTGCTAAACCAATGTAATGGTTTTTCTACTGCTTCTGGGGGTATTGCTGGAATTATTGTTGTAACTGTACTAAAACATATGGGGAATGTTGGGGATTGAATGGTGATGGGTTTTGCCATGAGTGGCTGGCTTATATAGGGGACACGGTGGCTCAGTGGCTAGGACACTGAGCTTGTTGATCAGAAAGCTCAGCAGTTCAGCGGTTCGAATCCCTAGTGCCACATAACGGAGTGAGCTCCCGTTACTTGTCCCAGCTTCTGCCAACCTTGCAGTTCAAAAACATGTAAAAATGCAAGCACAAAAAATAGGAACCACCTTTGGTGGGAAGGTAACAGCATTCTATGCGTCTTCAGCATTTAGTCATGCCGGCCACATGACCACGGAGACGTCTTTGGATAGCACTGGCTCTTCGACTTTGAAACAGAGATGAGCACTGCCCCCTAGAGTCGGGAACATCTAGCATATATGTGCGAGGGGAACCTTTACCTTTTCCTAGCTTAAAAATGTAATCTATTTGCTCCCATAAATAGTAATAATAATAATAATAATAATAATAATAATAATAATAATAATAATAATAATAATAATAATAATAATAATTTTGAAAGACTAAGATGATTTCCAACCAGTGCTATACTTCGGTACTCAAATTGAACTAAATGGCACTTCTTTCATTTGTCTAGTTCTTAGCATCTTTGATATGGTGAACCATAACTTTTTCTCTCCTTTGAGCTAACGAAGTGTTTTGCTTCTCTTGCTAATACAGTTCAACTCAGTTCTCAGGATTCAAGGCTGATCAATACAATGTGTCTTGTGGGACAAGTTGTACTTTTAATTCTGTGAGATTGGGGCAAGTTTACATCTAATGACAAAGAGTGAATGGATGTGAATGGATGTCAGATTAACAGAAGCACTGACCCAATGATGGGTTCCGGATCCCGGTGCAACCGGTACAGTTCAACGGGGCCCAACGGCCACCATATGAACGCATGCAGCGCATGCATGCGTCCTTACCTTCTGCAACACTCTGCAACGCCTCCATGATGCTCCAGCTGCTCGGCAGAGCATCGCAGAGGCGCCGTACACTCTGTGCATGTGCACAGAAGTGTGGAAAAGCTCAAATACAGGTAAGGGCGATGGGTAGGCAGGTGCGCCCTCCAGAACACCATACCAGAACAATACCCGGTGCTCCCTGCAGGCACCAGTATGTCTGTACCAGCGCATACTGCATGCAACCCCCCCCTGCACTGACCCAAATAATATATGTAGGTGGCAAGGCTACAGATGTTGTTTTTCAATGAGTGAGAATGGTGTCTGTGTCACGCTGTATCGGCTTCTTTCTACTCTCTGGATTAATAACTGAGTTCTAGTCAATGAAGGCTAAACTTTGCTGTGTGCCTTTCCAGTTTGACATCCCAATGAAGCCACAAATCAGGAGGGATGGGCAGAGCTTGCCAACCAGCTACAGTAATTGTTTGGGTAACCCACAACCCTCACTAATCTGAGGCAGGAAAGCTCTCACAGGTATCTGCCTACATACAAAAAAGTAAATGCACCTCTGTAACCTGGATACCCCAAACATAATATGAAATTAGGCAGGGGAATAAGACAGCTCATTTCTGGTATGTGTAGATAAGATTAAATATATATTTCCAAGATATGCAAGCTTGTATGAAATCATTTACATATTTAATATGAAATGAAATACATTTAATAAGGTGTCAAAGCATGGCCACCTTGTCATAGGATTGTCGCTGGCTTTCAAGATTAGAATCCAAATAGTTAACTTAATACAGGACACCCAGAATGATAATTTTTGACATGATGAAAATAGGATAAAAAGGTCCAAATTAAATATTCTTTTCATTCATGCTGCTTTTCTTAAGCCTATTATTCCTCTTCAACGAGCCTCAATGTTTTGTTCACTATTTAAATGGGATTTGTCTCTCACAATGCTTTCTTTAAAAGATTTAATTTACTTACTTTCCTAACTTTATTAGAAAACACTGCATTTATTAAAGGCATTCTGGTAAGCCCCTCCCATACACAGTATAATTAATTGGTGATTCTTCTCTGTTTCTGTGGGGGAAAAAATACCTTAAATATTGACTGCTCCATATTTTATCTTGCAAAGAACATGCTCAGATCAACGGAGTCATGATACACATCTAAGATGTTTGCATGAAAATACCTGCCTCAGCCCTTTCTGATTTCCTTCCCTAAGTGATATGAGACCAGCTGTTTTTAGTTCGGTAGACTGCTACAGTATATATACAGTACTTATTGGTTTAAAACTAAATAAAGTTCTCCCACAGTACAAATTCCACTGAGACAAATAAAAATCCACAATGGAGGTAATTGGCTTCAAACTACATCTGTTAGGAATCATAATGAAACTGTACTACCTTACTGAGTATCATGCTTGTGTATTACCATTATATACAGTCTTTAGAAGATTTGGGAGGGAACTACTATCCTCTGCGTTTTTATTTGTTTTCTTCTTGTGACTGAACTCACATGTTGTGACATGGCTTCACCTAGTTCTTTTTTTAAGCTATTTTACAGATTTATTCATCCAAAATGTTTTGCAACACTGTGCTTGGAGCATTGAATTTGCAAACATATTCAAACAGGATGTCTCCAGAAACAAAATTGCATTATTTTTTTAATGCAAAATGCATTATTTAAAAAATAATAATAATAAAGGAAGTCAACTCCGTGGATAATAAGCAAAACCCCACATTTCAAATAAGGCAATGGACACATAGAAAAAACCCCAGGAGGGCGATGGCTTTCAATACGATGTTTCAAAAGGGAAATAATACTATGTGTAAGCTTATTTTGAATTGTGGTCCCCTAAACTGCGAGAAAAGGGAAGTTACTTGCAGAGCAGAGGTGGGTTCCTGCCAGTTCGCACCAATTCGGTAGAACAGGTTCGTCAAATCTACCAAACCGGTTAGAAGAGGTTCCACCAGTGGACCCAGAAAGCAGGCCACACCTACAGAAGAGGTTCCAAAAATTTTTGAAACCCACCACTGACACACATACACACACACACACAGAGAGAGAGAGAGAGAGAGAGAGAGAGAGACTCACACAGAGAGAGAAAGAGAAAGAAAGGAAGAAAGAAATAAAGAAAAAAAGAAAAAAGAAAGAAAAAGTGAGAGAGAGATGAAAGAAAAAAAGGAAAAAGGGACAGAGAGACAAAAGGAAGGAAAGAGAGAGAAAGGGAGAAAGAAAGAAAGAAAGAAAGAAAGAAAGAAAGAAAGAAAGAAAGAAAGAAAGAAAGAAAGAAAGAAAGAAAGAAAGAAAGAAAGAAAACACATGGCCGGCAAGCCACTCCCACCAGGTCACATGGCTGGCAAGCCACTCCCACAAAGGAGGCCACACCCACAGAGTAGGTTCAAAAATTTTTTGAAACCCACCACTGTTGCAGAGTGACTAAATGAAATAGAAGCTACAATGAGAAAAATATTAATACTCATGCAGTGTTTTAGATCTAATCTCCAAAGAATGCTTCACAACACATAGAAAAGCAATCATGGTTGTTGCCTGCAACACTTTAGAGCGGATGCATTGTTTAGTTTGAACGAAGGCAAATGTGCATGTCCCAGGATAATGTTGCAGGATCCATCTGGGTTGGTCACCAGGACCAGGGGTTTTGTCTTCGAGCTTTCAGACTCATGATGGAGCCTGAGGATGGCCTCCAGCACGAGATTGAAATCTTAGGTCCTAGCAGTGGTGGGATTCAAATAATTTAACAACTGGTTCTCTGCCCTAGTGACCATCTGGGTAGGTGGGGTTCGGTGGTCATGTGACTGGGTGGGTGTGGCCAACTCAAGGTGACTCAGGTCGATGGACGCTTCGCCTTAGCTGTTACAATATAATAAGGGTGAACCGGAGAGGCAGTTTCTGTAAGCGGGTTTCTGTAAAGATTAGGCTAGAAACAACACTAGAATGTTTCCTTCCTGCCTTCCTTACAGGATTAGCCTTGTAAAGTGGGAAAAAACAAAAGGAGATTTCTTCCAACAACCGGTTCTCCGAATTGCTTAGAAAATTAACAACCGGTTCTCCCGAATAGGTGCAAACTGGCTGAATCCCACCAGTGGGTCCTAGTGACCAACCCATATTGGATCCTGCATTGTTTAGTTTATTTACATGGCTATCCTCTGCAACATCCATGCAATCATGACAAAAACATGGTTGTTTTAAGATGCTGAAGACCTATCTATACTTGAGTTTCCATATGTACTATACCGGGGGAGGCTGAAACTGAAGCCGTGCTACCTTAATAATAACCAGAAAGCCATATTTCCATCTTAAGGAATAAAAAATATGAGTGATCAAATGTAGCAACAACGCCTTCAGCAAGCTAGTAACTTCAAGATTAGATGTTATACATGTTTTAGGTATTTTTAAAGAGACAAATTTAACAGTGAAAGCGAGCTTTAATATTGCTCGAATTCAGGTTTTCTAATTACTAAAATGAGAGATAAAGATGAAGGTAGGGGAAAAACAAGCATAGGCAGAAACTTTGCTGAGGATGACATTCTCTTAAGCCTTGTTATTTTCCTTATGCAACCATCTGTTTCCTGTTCTTAGAATGTTCTTACAATAGTAGCTATCAAAATTATGCATCAGACTGTTTGAAGTCATGGCCCCACTGTTAAGAGTGCTCCAGACCTTCACACCTCTTGTCTTATGGCTTTGGGCCCTCAAAACATCTGCATTTAGATTTTGGAAGCATGCAACATCTACACAGCCTTAAAGGATATTCAAAATAGAAAAGAAGAAAAAAAATGTCATTACGCTTCTGGCAAAATATAATATATTTTCATTTCATGAAAACTAAGATGGATTTTTTTTTTTAATTCAACATCTTCATGAGGCCAAGATCATTTGTTGGCCTGGAGTCTGGTGTTGTTAGTTTGTTGACAATACCCAACTTTACATCTTGGTCTTTGGCCATATAAGGAATTTTACCCTATGCCCAAATCCTGTTGGGTTTCTGCAAAGCTATAAAGACCTGGTTCTTTCATCAGGATTTGGGGTAGGGGGAAGTGATCTGCTTTCTGATGGTTGCATCTGGGTCAGTAGTGGGTTTCAAAAAATTTTGGAACCTCTTCTGTAGGTGTGGCCTGCTTTCCGGGTCCACTGGTGGAACCTCTTCTAACCTGTTCGGTAGATTTGACGAACCGGTTCTACCGAATAGGTGGGAACTGGTAGGAACCCACCTCTGATCTGGGTAATATGCTTGTGCTATTTATCATCCTTATATGTACCATGTATTCTTTATGACTTTCTGTTTTGTTAGTTTTAATTATTTTTACTTGATGTAACCGAGGTGGCATATGAATTGAGAACTAAAAAAAAAAAAAAATACAATATGGCAACAGCCACATTCTCAGCTTGCATTCTTACTATATTTTCCTGTTTGCCTCTTAGGAATACCAGTTAACAAGCAATTTACAAATGTGATTAGAAAAGGAAATATGCCAACTCAGTGTCCTTTTAAAGGTGTTGAGCACAGATCAAGCAAGATGATATTCCATTGTCTCCCAGTGCTTAAAACATGCTGGAGACCACAGTCTTATGTCCCCTCATGAGGAGGAGTTGTGTGGAGCACTTTTTGGTCATTTCAAATCCTTTCCTTGCCTGAAGAAATATGAAGGTTCAGTTACTTTCTGGCTCCTTTTTCTGCCACAGTCAGATTTGTTTTTGTAGAGCTATCTTCAGCCCATCATCTCTTCCCTAGAAGTCATGGGAATGTACTTTGATGTCCAGAATACAAGACCAACCAAAGGCACACCCCACATACAGAGGTGGTATCAGCGGGTTCTGACCAGTTCTGGAGAACCTGTAGCAGAAATTTTGAGTAGTTCGGAGAACCTAAACACCACCTCTGACTGGCCCCACCACCATTTATTCTCTGCCTCCCGAGTCCCAGGGACTCGGGGATTGTGCAGTAACCTTCCCCTGGACTGAGTGGGGGAGGGAGGAATGGAGATTTTACAATATCATTCCCCGGCCACACCCACCAAGCCAAGCCCATAGATCCATTAGTAAAAAAAAAAACATTTCAGAAGCTATAGAATGTTGTTGTGGCTCAGCAGGAGCTGTTGGAGCTGCCACCAGACTCCGACAGCAAGGAGCCCTATGAGTTGGCTCTGGAGGATGTGGAGGACCCTGGACAGGGTTCCGACTCCAAGCAGGGCGCAGAGAGGCTGGTTGGCCACCAGGAGCCTTGGACCAGTGGGGAGGAGACAAGGGAGTGTGAGCCTGAGGTCAGCAGTGAGTTGTTCCTGGATGCCTGGCACTGAAGAGCTAATAGGCGTCAGGAACAGTTGCACAGTTACAGGAGGTAATTGCACTCAGCTGGTGGTCATTAGGCTCCTATCCAGACTATAAAAGGACTGGTTGTGCACACGCCCCTCTTGCAGAAGTCAACACAGGAACAAATGTTGGAGAACATTATGGTGAGCTTGGCAGGCTGGATTGCTGCCAGGGCTTATCTGTGCTGGATTGCTGCCCAAGCTTGTCTGTGCCGGTTTACTGCCAAGGACCTGTCTGTCTGTTAATTAAATGCCGTAACTTATCTTTGGCTAGGAGTGTGTTGATGTGGGACGAGGGGGGTCAGAACAGAATGCATTGGATTTAAAAATAAATCTGATATAGAATTCAGTCATTTCTAAATTTTAAGTTAATGTATGGATTTATATCACATCCGAAATTTAGATTTTTCTCTATATAAAGACAGTATTTTAACTTCATGAGCTATTTAAATTTATTTGTTTCTTTTTCAGATTAATTTTTTATTTCCTCTATAAATTCTCTTTATGAGCTATTTAAATTTCAGCGGTAATGATTCAATTTATTATATCTTCCAATTTCAGTAAATAATGTATTCTTAGCTTAAAGCTTAATTGTGACTTTATTTTATGATTCATATGTAATTATGATATATTATAAAGTTATAATCATTACAGCACTTGTTATAGAGCACTTGTTGGCTTATTTCAATTTTACTATTTGTGTGTTATTCTGTTACTCATTTTTATCTTTTGTCACTTTATATTCATATTATTATTATGTAGTTAATCTTTGGTGAGATTCACAGCCTTTGGAGCTGGTTGGTAGCTCAACACCTTGAGTCCTAACCAAGGACCTAGGAACTGTTAAGATTGTTGTTGTTGTTTTTGTTGTTGTTCTAAAAATTCTAAAAAATCTCATTTGATGTTATAAAGGGCTGAAAGTTTCAATAACAGTTTACAAGGTTTTGTAATCTGCATAGCAGGCTGCTACATTCTTCCATTGGGCCATTCTCTTCTTGCTGTCCCTCCCACCTTTCTCCCCTAGGAAAGCAATGACCAATCATTTTCCTTCCTGTGAGCAAGTCTCTTATAGACATTTATAGATTTTTTTTTTGCATGTGCATGCCCACATACGTACAGAAATGCATGCACATACACAATATAAACTTTATGTATATATTCCAAGTTAAAATATCAAATAAGTATACATACAAGCAGTATCTAGATTTAAAATTAAAAAAAAATGTTAACGTTTCATTATCTATGTCTCTTAGAACTCTTTTTTTGAAGTTGAAGATAATTTGTTTAAACAAATAAGAGATCAAAGTTTAATGCATATAAAGGGGATATATAACCTACTAATACAGATGGATTCGGAAACAGAATTAGTTAAAGATTGTATGATAAAGTGGGCCCAAAATATTGAAGAACCAATAATGTTGGACACATGGGAAAGAATATGGGTAAGAAATGTGAAATTCACACAAGCACAAAACCTGAGAGAAAAATTTTATAAGATGTTTTATAGATGGCATTTAGATCCTAGAAAGCTGGCTTCTATGTATCCGAATGTACAGCCTAAATGTTGGAGATGTGGTTCTCTCGATGCTACATATTTTCATATATGGTGGACTTGTCAAAAGGTTAAGGCATTTTGGATAAAAATGTGATGGATTATGCAAAATATCTTTAAAAGAAGGATAAAGTTTACTCCCCAGTTATCTCTTAGAACTCTTATAGCATAATCATGGTTAATACTTGCCTTGTAAAAAGAAGCTTGCTGGTTTGAAACCTGATCGATTTTTTTCCTTCTTTTTAATAGCTATTTTTCTTTCCATGAGCTAGTCTCTTTCCTCTGCCCCCCCCTTTTTTTTTGTAGTAAGTCCAGTGGTGCAAATTAAAGACCAGGGAAAACATTGACTCAACTGAAGGGGTGTTTCTGTCTCTGCAAATTAGTCAGTGGCATGCTACAGTTAGCCTATAATGAAGTAAAGCCTACCAAGCCAAAATGGACAGAAGTACTTGACACAATATAAGGAGAGGGAAAAGTTTTTTTTTTAAACTGCAGCAGGAAAATATGCCTGGAGGTCACATTTGTGACAAGAGCACGCTGTAAACATGGAGTCATGTCATCCATTCCTAGTGCCCTCAAAAAATAGCTTTTGGCAACTAGGCAGTGTGGATAAGATTTTAGTTGGTGGTCTGGTGACAATAGCTTAGCAACAGAAACAATCAATTCTGTTTTATTTTTATACGAACAATAGTGTCCATGAGAAAAGAAAATCCTGCTAAACTTTACACTCATTTATTCAGATTCAGATGGCACTGTCAAACTGAGAGCATGTTAGAAGAACTGTCATAGGCTTCCTGCTACATTCTTTTAAGAAATAAAATACCACGGAACAATGTAGTAGATATAATCAGTAAGCATTCTTGTTGCAAGTTAAGTATTCTCATTTAAGCAACCGCGTCTTCTGGGAAATTTGTTTAGGTGCTTCGGAGTCTTTCTCATATGCCTGTGCATTTACATGCCTGTACAACTGTTTAATTTCATGGCACTCCAAGGAGCCATGCGGTTTAATGTTACTGATCAACATACCGATGCAACCAGCCAGAAAAGCCTGCACAGCAACCATGCTGATTCTTCTAGAAGGCATGACGTCTTTAAGATTTTGAGAAGAGGTTGCACACTATGCCATTTCAATGCACCGCACACCTCTGTAGTCGACCACATATGCAACTTGAAATCCCAATTGCATTGCTGACCTTGAATTGATCAAGTGGTAGCTTTAACTCAGCAAAAACCGAAGTCTTCCAGGCTTGTTGTTGTTGGGGTTTTTTTGTCATCCAAACATAACACCTCATTTTAACAGACTCCCGAGAATACTGGAATATTCCAAAATATAATGGACCATGGTATGGAAGCCCAAAGTAAATAATGAGAGGCAGTTATAAGGCGGGGGGACACATTTCCATTAGATCAATGTCTCTATTAGATTATATCTAAAATATTTTGGCCTGTGGGTGCCCAAAGAATTATGTTATAAGAGAAGTGTAGAATTGATTTTTGAAATGCAGTTTTTAGCTTTCTTTAAGATTAGCTGTTGGAATTTCTGCAACATCCCATTCATATTCTATACGCTGAAAGCTAATATACTCTATATTTACTCCAGGCAAAATTCTAATAGAATTAATGTCAGAACAAGAAGGTATTAATTATTTTCCCTTACATATTGATTATCTACTTCTTGATAGTTCACCCTGTTCTATGGTATAGTCTTAAATTGAATGGCATTTTTAGAATGGATAGAATGGAATTGTTTTCATAATAAACATAAACAGGAGGTAATTTTTAATAGAATGGCAGCACTGACTTTTTAGTAAAATGCTAAAATAAGAGTTTTATTGAGCTTTTTTTTAAAAAAAATCAATACTATTTGGTTTCATTGCATTATACCAATTACAAAAAATTATGTATGAAGGTTGAGGTGATCTTCTGACATGTCTTTCATGCTTTAGCTTTATCAAAAATAAATAAATTTGGCTTACTAAAATGTGTACAAGTGGTTTTAATGTTCCTTCCCCAAATATACCTTGGTGAACACTTTGAATCTGTCCCTTCAAATGTGATTAACTATACCCACTTTTAACATGTTGAGAATTTATAGACGTTTTATTAAATAATTTTAGGCTCACACATACCGTGTTTCTCCGAAAATACGACGTGTCCCAATACTAAGCCCAATCAGGCTTTTCAGCATATGGGTTAAGATAACTTCCCCTAAAATAAGCCCCCCCAAAAAAACTACTTAAACACATGTGCGACAAGAGACGGCAGGCTTTTTGGATGTTCACCAAATCTCAAAGGTAGGGGTAATGCGGGGTGGGGTGGGGGGCATGGGTGAGAAGAAAGGAGAGGGGTTTTTTTTTGCATGTTTAAATGTATCATATTTTGCACCCTGGTCTCCTTCAGCCCCATGTTGTAACAACTTGGGGGCGGAGTTCAGATGGGCATAGCCCCTCAGTCGCCCTCCAGTACCTCCAGGTGGGAAAAGTGGAGAAGGAAACTTGCCGCCAAAGGTTAGCAGGGCTCTGGAGAAATGATGCGTTCGGCCCAACCCATCACCTGTTGCCCGGTGGTCATGCAGAAGGCGTCCGGCACAAGAAACCCAACAGCCCTGCCATCTACACCACCCCCATCTTTCTTGCCCTCTCGGTGTGGCCCCTAAACGTTTTGAGACACCGCCTGGCAAAGCCTACGACAAGCGGGTGTGGTACCTCTTTTTGACAGCCGCTACCTTTTTGTTAAGCGTGCCAAATGGCCAAACGGGCATGCTCAGTGGTGGCCGCCGAAGTCGTTCGCCCTTTCCTTTCCTCCTGGCACCCTTTGGAATGTGCTGCTCCCACAGAGGGAGATCACTTTGACTTTGGAAGCTGCATTTTGAATGCTCGGACACTTCACGCAGTTGGCAGCTATCACCACAGTTCTTATTGGGCATCAGCGAGGCTTTTCGGATTTCCTTGCTTTTGGGAGCCAACTTTGGAAGATGTGGGGCGTTCCGTGCTGACTGACAGCTCTCACCACAATTGTCATTGAGTAGTGGTGAGGCTGCCCCTCCCCTCTGGAAAATACAGGAAGTAACACTCGCGGCTTCTCTAGCCAAGTATTTCCTGCAGCTCTATGGTACTTGGTCATTTTTTCTTATAAAATGAGGTAAAAGGGGCAGGGGGGGTCCGTTTTGTTGCTTTAACATTTTAATATCTTCAATGAAAGTACTGAGACAGAGAGAGAGGTTAGTTAGACAGAGTGTATTTTGTCTTGCCCTGGTTAGGATTTCTTAAGCAAATCCACTGGGCTTTCAACATGAAGCCAGAAAATCGGGACTTTTTAAAAACGCCCCGGGACACGGGACAAATTGTTATAAATCGTGACTGTCCCGCTGAAATTGGGACATCTGGTCACCTTACATATACTGTATAACTTATAGTGTGGCTACAAAATTCAAATATTACTATCAAGATGTCTTTTCCACTACAATACAATCATTTCTCAAATAACACCATGGCTTTTAAAAAAAAGCTATTAATGCTCTAAAGTAAGTTTTGAAATAAATTTTAAATGTCATATTGTTTCACATGAAGAATGTATCTTTTACTTTTACAAAGAAATGCTGTCATATAGTTAATAAAATACTGAAGAAAGGTTGTGTTTCCTGAACACAGCAGGTAGATTCATCACTCTTAACTATATAACTTTATTGATAAAGTAAGGTTAAAGATTGAAACAAATTTCAAGAAAATCTAAACCCAAGGAAACTTAGGAAGTGACATATTCAAATAAAATTTATCATTTCCCCAAGATCTCTAAAAGCAACATTTAAACCACATTTACTTTAATAGACCTATCAATCTACAGTGGTATATCATTCCAAAACAAAACTTTTATGTTTTAACAACAAATAATCTAACATCAGACTGTATATACCATGACAGAATGAGAGAGGAATCATTTTTATCATATAAAATGGGACTTTTGCTCCTTTCAGTGTTACATATTTAAAATATTAATGGCTAGATTAGTTGCATACCTGAATGTTACACTGAATTTCTTAGAAAAATAAGCGAAGAGAAGAGAACAAGAGAAGAATGAATGGTGTTAAATCAGCACATATTAAGATTAAATCACAAAACTATACTGCAGCTATACGGTTACTTAAGTTTAAACATAGGGTCATTGTTGACAAATTTGATTTCTTAAGGGAAATAAAAGTAGATACATATACACATCTCAAGATTTGCAGTACAACCTGCAGAATATATTTATCCGAGAAGCTGTCCTATAGAGTTTAAGGGTTATATAGGTTAATGACGCAAAATGTAAAATTGTTCGATTGTAACAATAAAATGTCTAGCTTTTGTAATTTCAGAAATAAATGTAGAAATATGGTAGGATAGCATATTTTAAGCTAGTGACACATGTGAAAAATTTGTGAAAGATATGAATACCACATGGACTTATTGAGGGATACTACTGTGTTTCCCCCGAAAATAAGACAGGGTCTTATTTTCTTTTGACCTCCAAAATAAGCACCTGGCTTTATTTTCAGGGAGGTCTTATTATTTTTGAGGTGCAGGAGGCGGCGAGCATAGTCACCTCATGGCTGCTGCTGGGTTGCAATATTTTCAGGGAGAGTTTATTTTCAGGGGAGGGCTTATTTTAGAGCATGTGCTCAAAAGCCCAATTGGGCTTATTATCCAGGGAGGTCTTATTTTCAGGGAAATAGGGTATTGAAACAATATCTTTACAATTATTTAGTGAAGCAAAATTACATTTATTCACTGTTGTTTTTATATTGTTAACAGCATTAGCAGCCTACAGTCATGAACTTGATTTGGCCAGCCATATAAACTGAATAAAGAAAGAAATATAATGGTGGCTGAGATGATATTTTTAACTACCAAAGTTGAACTTTTCGCTTGGCTGTGTTCTTAAATGCCTGGTGTATTTCTGAGCCTCTATAATAAAAAAACAACAATCAAGAATTTCAGAGGGAAAGAAGAATCTGCTGTGCTCTCCATGGATAACTGTATTTGAGGTTGGGAGAGTATTTATTATTAATAGGGCAACAGAGAGGGCTAAATCAATATTGGCTCTGCATTTGCTTCTAAAAAAAGATATTCAATACCAATCTAGATTTGTCACAGAGGCAAAACAGAGAGGCAGCAGAGGAAAGCACAAAGCTGTTTAGAAGAAGAGGAAGAAAGAGGCTTATTTCTGAACATCCTACAGATGCAAGCAAAAGCATGTTCAAAGCCAAAATAATCAATTCCAAATATGTCAACCGTTGTCAACGAATAAGATAAACAACCATCATCGGCGTCTAGTAAAATAATAACACAACTGGTTTACACCTTAAAATGTATCTTTCCACGTGGTATGTGAAAGAGATCTTTCCGTAGTTAGACTTTAATTTCATACGTGCGACTATTATACTTTGTAAGAAAAACTGTATAAAAATCCATATTAGGACCCTGCTTGCAAAGTTAGCCTTATGAAATCAATTTTCACCATACTGCACTTTAAATGATTAATAAATTCTTGTAGAATCTATATAAAACAAAAGCATTAAAGTAAGATTATATTGGGGAACACTATGGCTTTAAAGTTCCCACACACAGCCTTATAGAAACATGGCAGGTGGATTCTTAGCCTTCTGCAAAGCTCTTCCTTAAGGTTTGGAAAACTACATATTACAAGATGGACCTGGTGCCAGATCTTTGTTGTTTTCCATGTTTTAATCTGTTTGTTTTACAGTTTTAATATGATTAATATGTTGTTTTAACTTTTGATTCGGAATCGCCCAGTGTTGGTTAGAAGGTTGGGCAGTTATAGAATTTTAAATAAAAATAAATAAATTCTAGCAACATGGGTATTAAAACTATGTACTAAAAACATCAGAACCTGAACTAAAAATCAAAACTGTTACTTAGAAGAAACATATTGGGTCAGTGTTGGGTTGCTATTTTTTTTACTACCAGTTTGGATGCGCTCCTCTGCGCACACGACGCTTTGACGCATGCATAGAAGCTTCTGGGCGAGTGGGTGGAGCCTCCTGCCACTGCCACTACCGGTTCACCTAATCCAGGCTGAACCGGGAGCAACCCACCTCTGCATTGGATGCAAAACCACCACACAAGAAAATCCAGCTTAGAGAATGACACCACCATGACTAACATGGAGCTGTGTTAGCCTCTTTGTAGACCAGCCCATCAAAAATATTTCCCAATACAAAACAGGCCATCCAAAACAAGAGACAGAGATGGAACAAGCAGCTGTAGCCTCTTTGCTTTCATGTAGTCAATTTGTAAATACAGTGTCCTCACTTTTCTGCCCTGTCATAAGGCATGAGACGTCTACACCCTTACCAAATTGAAATGAATCCCTGGTTCATTTGGAACAGCTCTTTCCTATTAAATACATTCTGTCAAAAAGCATTTGTCCCCTGGAGAAACAGCTTTGTCATGCGGGCAAAAAAGTCTTGGAAGACAGGGAGCCCTGGCTAAATGTTGGCCCAATTTGTGCATTACGCACAGCCTGTAGCTTCAACTAATCAGAGACTGTTAATTTATATTTATTTATTTTATTTATTTGTATCCCGCCTTTATTATTTTTACAAAGAACTCAAGGCAACAAACACATCCGACACATTTTCCTCCTCATATTTTCCTTACAATATGAGCCATGGTGGTGGAGTGGTTAGAATGCAGTACTGCTGGCTATTTCTGCTGACTGCTGGCTGCAGTTTGGCAGTTCAATTCACACTGGTTGACTCAGTCTTACATCCTTCTAAGGTGGGTAAAATGAGGAGCCAGATTGTTGGGGGCAATAGGCTGACTCTGTAAACCGCTTAGAGAGAGCTGTAAAGCACTGTGAAGTGGTATATAAGTATAGTGTGATTGCTATTGCTACAACAACCCTATGAAGTGGTTTGGGCTGAGAGTCTGGGCTGACTGGTCCAAAGTCACCCAGCTGGCTTTTATGGTTAAGGTAGGACTTGAAATGACAGTCTGCCACTTTCTAACCTGGTACCTTAACCTGTTGTGGCCCGGGAGGAGCCGTTGGAGCTGCCACCAGACTCCGACAGCGAGGGGCCCTATGAGTCAGCCCTGGAGGATGTGGAGGTCCCTGGACAGGGTTCCAACTCCGAGCAGGGCGCAGAGAGACTGGTTGGCCACCAGGTAGCAACTGAGCCTTGGATCAGTGGGGAGGAGACAAGAGAGAGTGATCCAGAAATCAACAGTGGGTTGTTCCAGGATGCATGCTGTCGAAGGGCTATTCGGCATCAAGAACAAGTACGTAATTACAGGAGGTAATTATGCTCAGCTGATGGTCATTAAGCTCCTCTCCAGATTATAAAAGAGACTGCTTGTGCCACGCCCTTCTTTCTGAAGTCAACACTTGGACTAAAGAGAAACGAACTTGGCAGGCTGGATTGCTGCCAGAGTTTGTTTGTATTGCTGCCAAGGTTTGTCGGACTTGCTGCCAAGGTCCTTATCTGTTTGTTTATTTGGCTTTCAGCCACCGAGAGTCTGGTCGTGCTAATTAAAGGACATTCCATTTAACACTTGTCTCGGCTTTCGTTACTGAATGGAGGAGGGGGTTAGAACATAACCACTAGATCAAACTGGCTCTTCAATCATTTTCTAACATGTTAAACATTTAACTACAGCCTGGATCAGACTATATCTGTTTTTCTGTGTTCCTGGTGCCAATATCTTGGCCCAGCCATAGGCAGCATATAATGTGGTCAATCCATTTTAGACCAGAGATTTTTCCAATCAAATAAGAGTCAAATGAAATACATTATGAATCAAATTCCACACTTTTCTACAGCACATTTTTTTTAAAGAAGTGTTAAGGAAGATTTATGCCTAAAAAGCATGAAACCTTGAGCCAGAAGGACAAATAATCTAAATTTATTTTAAGGAACCACATTCTTTGTATTTTCAGTAAAGAGTCCAGAAAGAAGAATAGTAACTACCTATCACCTTTTTTTAACGACTCCATATAATCCCTTATGTGGTGGAGTCTGGGCAACTAAATGAAGCTAGCAGAGTGTTTTAATGGCCTTTCCTGTCATCAATGTGGAATTTTGTTCAGCAAATATATTTTCAGTGTGGGCAGAGAAATACCTGCCTCCACCTAGGATCGAACTCACAGCCTCCACATTGTGAGGTGAGAGCTCCACCTCTAGGCCACTGCACCACTCCAAGAATAGTAACTACCTGTTGTGGCCCAGCAGGAGCTGTTGGAGCTGCTACCAGACTCCGACAGCGAGGGGCCCTATGAGTCGGCTCTGGAGGATGTGGAGAACCTTGGACAGGGTTCCGACTCCGAGCAGGGTGCAGAGAGGCTGGTTGGCCACCAGGAGGCACCTGAGCCTTGGACCAGTGGGGAGGAGACAAGGGAGAGTGAGCCGGATGCCAGTAGTGAGTTGTTCCTGGATGCATGCCATTGAAGAGCTGCTAGGCATCAGGAACAGTTGAGCAGTTACAGGAGGTAATTGCACTCAGCTGGTGGTCATTAGGATCCTCTCCAGACTATAAAAAGATTCCTTGTGCACACAACCCTCTTTGCAGAAGTCAAAGCAGGATTGAATGTTGGAGGACATTACTGTGAGCTTGGCAGGCTGGATTGCTGCCAAGCCTTATCTGTGTTTATTGCTGCCTGAGCTTGTCTGTGCCGGTTTGCTGCCAAGGACCTGTCTGTCTGTTAATTAAATGCTGTAACTTATCTCTGGCTCAGAGTGTGTGTTGGTGTGGGACGAGGGGGGTCAGAACAACTACCTATGAATTAAGAAATCCATTCTTAAGAATTCTGCTACTGTTTTCTATTTTGTTTGCCATTCAGGATCTGCTGATAACGGTATTCAAAATAAGAATTACAAACTAGGATTTCACATGACTTCCACTTAGACAATCCTATCACAAATATTTCTTGCCTCCTGTGTTTGATTACAGTGCTCAGCAGAAATTTAGCTTCCATCAATCATAGTAGATGATAA
Organism: Thamnophis sirtalis; assembly: GCF_051295495.1. Lineage (NCBI taxonomy): Eukaryota > Metazoa > Chordata > Lepidosauria > Squamata > Natricidae > Thamnophis > Thamnophis sirtalis. The sequence goes on from NW_028261386.1 coordinate 124,934,997, forward strand.
TCTGAATTTTCTCATTTGATCTCCAACAGGTCTCAATGACAATCTTTTTTCTTTACTGTGGAGAGAAATCAAAGATCTCTCCACTGATGCCTACAATAGCCTCTTATTAAGTGAGCTATAAACACTGGAGAATGTGCTCACACTTCATCTGCACAGCAGACAACATAACCAGGAAAAAAGAAGAGTTAGCTTATGTCAATAATGGGCAGTGACTAAAGTTGGGTAAAATAAATCATGGCGGGCTTCCATCTGTACAGCAATTTAATTTTGACTCACAGCAACTTGATTTTTACAAAATGCTTGTTATATTGTATGTAAGGAACGATACTGCTTTGATCTTTGATAACATAATTCTAACAGTTGGGTTGGCAATATATAAATAATGTAACAATGTTATACCCGTTTCTTTAAAGTAGCCTGTAAAATGTGATTGGTTGCTGTTTTCCTCAACCGGCCATAAGAGGGAGCCAGAATGACTGTTAGTTCTCTCTCTGTTCCTTAGGTGATGATCTGATCTGAGTGCCGTGTGCTATTGTAAGCTTTGCAACTGCTAGCAAACCTTGATTACTGGACTGTTTGTATGATACTGTAATATGTTATTTGGATTATCCCTTAACTGAAAGACATTGATGACTGACTGTCTTATCCGTGTATGACTTGGACTGTTCGATGGACTCTGATACCTCTATTTCCATGAAAGTAAAAGCCTATTTAAACTGCAGTGTCTCTGTATGCTGGTTTGTATGTTCTCCAAAACAACTCTCACAACGCTTCTCTGAACTCACTCGCTCTCCCAACGGGGAGCTTACCTAACACTGATTATGGGTCCGGAGTGTACCAGATGTAACTAAAGGAGAGTTGGTGTTGATACGCAATACCACATACAGACAGCTGTTTATTTAGTGATTGCACTATCCTGGAGAAGACGGCGAGAGACCCATCAACAAGTCTATCTATGACAACCCGGTTAAAGTGAAATTTACATATGTGTGCTATCAAAATAAAGCTGCATAAGGCATATACAAAAATATAATACAATTATATAATTAAATACTGTATGAAAAAATCCAAAATGGTTTTGTATTTTTGGTATAGAGTAGGGGAGTCAAACTATCATCACGGCAGAGTCACGTGACGTATTGGGACTTTTTTCCCCTCACTAAACCAGGCGTGGTCCTGGCCAGCACATGACACATCCAGCCCATGGGCTGCGTGTTTGAAGGTAATTTCCAAAGGCAGAGGTGGTTTCTGCCGGTTCGCCCTGGATCAGCCGAAATGGTAGTGGCAGGAGCAGGAGGCTCCACCCACCTGCCCAGATGTTTCTGCACATGTGCGAGCACGCTCGAGTGAACCGGTAGTAAAATAAATTGAAACCCAAACGTCATCTATTCCAGATTGTGGCCTCCACAATGCTCAAATAAGTGAGTTCTACTGATAGTTGCTCATCAGAGGACTCAGCAATACATTCAACCTTGATAACTGCTTCCACTTTTGATAAATAAGACATTTAACTCAGTTTGTTTATTTATCAAACTTCTTAACACCTCTTAGAGGAACTCTGGGTGATGTGCAATCCAGACAGTTGCTGGTCTGGATATAACAAATGAATCATTCCTTGCTTATTCTTCCATCAACTTTCATTCTGTATACCTGGAGTTTATTAAGAAATCATATTGGTATTTAGTAGTTCAAATAATAATCAAATGGAAATGCTACAATAAAATAAACCTAAGATTTAAATATGTATGTATCTATATAGTGGTGTCTTCCCCTTTAATGTAGCAGGGATTCTCTTCTATTTTATTTAGTCAGTTAAGATCACAAAAAGTTATTGAAGGAATAAATGCTTCTCTCCCAGAGAAGAATACTTTTTAGCAAAACATGGCATTCATATGAAATTAAGCATGAGCTCAGCTCAGAGAAGGTTAATTTCACAGATCTTATTTAAATCAATACATAATTAAATTTCAACTTGCTCAAGTTCTGTGTACTTTAGAAAAATGATTTGAAGGCAGAGATAATTATAAGAAAAACAAATAAAACAAAAAATTTAAACCTTATCTTGGTTTACTCAAGCTTTATTTTTAGCAAGAATTTAAAAAATCAGGGGATGGATTAAAAAAAACCCCATCTGACTAAAAGAGGTTTAGCCTCTTAACCCTTTAATTTGACATGCAATCACAACACACCTCAGACAGTGCAGTTTTGCATTGTTTGTTAACCTAACAGCAACCAAGCCAAAACATTTCTATGCATCGTTCATCAGGATAATTCCTACATTCCAGCAATTATAAACTATTGCTAAAAGTTGTGTTACTGTTATTCAAAAACCAGAAACACAAGTATGTTCATATTCAAAGTAAAACTGCCCTGTTGGTGTATGTGTGCAAAAATCACATTTTTCTGATTTATTTTTAGCCTTCTATTCTCTGCTAGATTGGAGACACCACAAAAACAACAATAATTGGATAGATGCAGATTAATTAAAAGATTTTATGTAAAAATGGGTATGGAGCCTTCTTAAGGAAAATTATAACAAGGACTCAAAGATATATTTAAGAATTTTATTCAGAGAGAATAATATGGGGTACTAATTTATTTTTCAGAAAAATAAAACACTGCTATTATTTAAAGACCATTGGGCTAACGCATAGGATCTATGGACTTGCTGCCTATTGCAGATATGAGGGATATCACATTTCTAAGGCAAACATTTATACATTTGGGTCAGATGATGGGCCATGCATAAGGTTGCATTTTGTATCATGGTATTACCACACACATCATTCTTCCATCATTTTGGCTTACTGCCCATGATATAGTAAGCATATGCTTACAGGCAATATTTTCCATGGCTTTGTTCATCTGTTCATTTTCTCTATAGAAAAGAATAGGGACAAATGAAAGTCAATTACTAGGAAGGATATATAGTGGGAAAATGCTATGGGTCACTGAGCTGCTAGCATATAGCCTCTGAAATGCTTCCTCATTGCCCTTCCATCCTTTGTAAGAGACCCCTGACACTGCTTAAGTCATATTTAAGTCCTAGTGAAGACATGGAGTTTTTTCAGCAACAATATACGAAAATGTTGCCAATGTGATATTTCAGGATGATTAACTTCCCATGTAACTTTGGGATTTCCAGTGTCCTTCTGTGGAAGTATGAATCAAGCATAGCTTTTCCAAGATCAGTCAAGTTTGGCTAGAGGCTGCTACCAACCACTGCTGCTATTACCCATAAATTAGGTTTAAGCAATGAGTGTGCATACTTGCCCAGAAATTCCTGCTTGAATCAGATGGGAAGAGCATTTGATTCCCTTGAAATAATATTGCTGTTAGTTTTTCAGAGGCATAAATAATTAGCCACAACAAATACAATGAGCATTTGTACCTATATATTCAGTATTTAATTTGAGCAATTAAATACTATGTGTGTGTGTGTGTGTGTGTGTGTATGTGTGTATATATATGTATGTATATATGTATGTATGTATGTATGTATGTATGTATGTATGTATGTATGTATGTGTATATATATATATATATATATATATATATATATATATATATATATATATATATATATATATATATATATATATATATATATATATATATATATATATATATATATGTTATATTTATGCTGATAAATAAATAAAGGGAGACTAGTATAGATCTATTTCAAGCTATTTAGCTCTCATCAGCTAGCCACACCCTTGTTGGGAATCGAACCTGTGCTCTATTGCCTCTTAGGCAGATGTGTTAACCATTGAGCTACAGAGCTCGACTCCTTATCAGCCAGCCAGGGTGAGAGGTATATATTTAAAGTCACAACCCCTGGTATGCCCAAATATGGGATTCCTCTATACTAGTCTCCCTTTATTTATTTATCAGCACAAATAAAAAAAACACACACACAAATATAACAAAGGCAACAGTAAAAATATTGGGTTTCTGTCGTGATGGACTCTTGTGACGAGCCGATGGACAGATGATGGAAGCAGTTAGCTTCCTCCCATAATTGGGGCTTACCAGGGGTTGTAAAAATCTAATAGATACCTTTCACCCTGGCTTTGCTGATAACGGATAAGAGCCTGTGGCCTAATGGCTAAGAAGTTTGCCTAGTATGTAATATAGCCCAGGTTCAAATCCCAGTAAGGGTATGGCTAGCTGATGAGAGCTAAATAGCTTGAAATAGATCTATACTAGTCTCCCTTTATTTATTTATCAGCACAAATTTAAAAAAAACATATATATTATGGATATTGCAAAAATCTATATATCTTTGAGGTTGTAAATGCATCAGTATGGTGAGGAAAAATGGAAGCTGCAGACTCCTTCCCATTTTTAGACATAATTAAGAGTCAGGGTTAAGCACCAGGCTCTGCCTAATCACACAACACCCTAGAATGAACGGTCCAACCTTCAGCCTTCAATCCTATTGGACTAACTAAAAGAATAGAGTAACCACAAAAAGGAAGAGCATTGTAATGAGATAAGAAGCCACAAGCACTCCGTCCCCAGTTAAAGAGAGGCACGTGATTGTCTTAATGTTTATTCCACTTAACAATTCTCCAGCAACGTTGCTACCTAACATAAATCACCCGTTTACATCTACAGAACCCTGTCCAACTTCTCCAAAATCTCTTAACAAACCTGATCCCCTGAATTTCCCACCTTAAATGTGACTTTTGCTTCTCAGTTATGATCAGAACCTTCAGGTTGCTAGTCTTGCTTTTTTATTTCTGTGATGTTTATAAGCAACTTTCACAAGTAATACCAACAGTGATTTAATTATTTCACTTCAGTGCCATAACTAGATCAGGGTCATGTCATATGAGAAGGAAAGCCTATGCTGAGGACTACTCATGCATGCACTTGATTGACACCGAAACAGAAAAGCAAATCCGGTGGAAATTATGTTTGACCTCCGTCACCATCTTAGGAAGGTTTAGATTTTAAAGAATGAGATCCTGTGAATTATTAGGCTACTCCCTTCCTAATGTCGTGATCCTAATTTGTGCCAAGCTCTAATGTATTAGGGCTGTGATGGCGAACCTAGGGCACGCATGCCGCACATGAGGGGGAGGGCCTTCTCTGTTGCCGTGCCAGCCCTGTGGAACAACCTACCTGCAGAGATCCGGACCCTTACCACTCTCCCGGCCTTCTGTAAAGCCGTCAAGACCTGGCTGTTCCGGCAGGCCTGGGGCTGTTGATTGATATCCAGCCCCGCTTAGATGGAATGGGTGTTGTGAATTTTAATACTGTATTTTTATTTTTTATTTCTATTTTTAAAATTTTAAATTTGTCTGTTGTGAGCCGCGCAGAGTCCCTATGGGAGTGGGCGGCATACAAATTCTAATAAACTTGAACTTGAAACAGGCCACAGATGGCACACAGAGCCCCCTCTCTGGGCACACGCACCATCGCCATCTGCTCTTCTGGTTTCCGGAGAGTACATATGAGCTGGCCAGCTGGTCTTTGTGGACACCGGAGCTCCCGAAAATGGCCTGAAAACAGCCCTCCAAAATGGCCAAAACAAACGCCATTTTGGGCCTTTTTCCGGCCATTTTCTGTGCCATTTTTCAGGCCATTTTTTGGGAGCTCCGGCGGCCTACAAATGGGCAAAAAACAGGCACGGGCATGCTGGAACCCTGAAGATCAGCTGGCTGGCATGTGTATGCACACAGGCCAGCTCATCTTTGAGTTTCCAGCACTCCAGCGCATGCACATGCACGTGCATTCCGGTTTGGTCACTCGATGCCAAAAATGCTTGCCATCACTGTACTAGGGGAAAATACAAAGAGAATGTGATACTTATTTTACATATTGTATAATTCTGCCCTGGGAATGAAGCACAAAGAACAGATGACCTGATACACTGTATAAAAACTTACTTGCCACGTAATTCAGGGAATTTCTTGTGCACTATACATAAAAATTGTTTGTCCTAGTGTACTAGGTTAAAATGCACCATTTACTTAATACAAAGAGCACATTTTGAATGAAAAGGCCATATCACATTTTTGTTTTAATTTTTGGAGTTTTCCCTGTGATACATTTGTCCTCAGGCTAATGCAGTATTATGTTCTAGTGATTATTTAATGTTCTCTGCTCTTTCTCTTTCTTACTGCTTTTTTCTCAGGATCTCACTGAATAAAGTTAATTTAATTAGGAGTGAATATTTACAACCTTGTCTCTGGATTGAGAAATAAAATCAATAATGAGAATCAGAGGTGGTATTCAGCAGATTCCGACCAGTTCTGAAGAACCGGTAGCGGAAATTTTGAGCAGTTCGGAGAACCGATAAATAGCTCTTCTGACTGGCCCCGCCCCCATCTATTCTCTGCCTCCCGTGTCCCAGCTGATTGGGGGGAAATGGGGATTTTGCAGTAACCTTCCCCTGCCACGCCCACCAAGCCACGCCGAAAGAACCGGTAGTAAAGAATTTTGAATCCCACCACTGAATGAGATATTACTCTGAAGTTTCATATATCATATATTTTAAGAATGCACATGTATTATATCCTTCAAAAGTATGCTCTTAAATATTGTACTTTTTCTACCTTTTAGAAATACTGTACTTTACCGAATGCAAGTATAGAGAGATTTGCAGTTCCTGTGACGCACATACTATGGAACAATCCCTAAGCTTTCCTTTCCTTTTCTCTCCTCTCCTCCCTTCTTATGAAATGATCATTTCGTTAAACAAGTTAACAAGGAACCCCTTATTTATTATGACTTTGTCTTTTCTACATTTGACTTAGAGAAATGCACAGATTTTCAACAGATACATAATCATCTTTCCAGAGCAAATTTGATAATGGCAACAGAAGCTGACTGTATTTTGAATTGATTGGATTTACCAAAACAGTCATAAGAAAATGTTAAATTGTCTTAAATGTATATATGCACAAATAAATATATATTTATTGGCAAGGCAGAATGTTCAGGTTTTAAATGAAACACTGGGTAAGACAAAACTGAAGAATTAAATCAGAACTCAAAGCATAGATTATGATGTTTCTAGCATATTCCCACGATATTGAAAGAAAAAATCTATAAGCTTTGTTCATCAGACATTCCTATAAGAGAATTAAATACAAGCCCATTCTTGCTGAATGGAGGTTTTCTAGTAAGTGTGTACAGAATGGCTCTTATAAACACTTCAGCCTTAAAAACCCTTAACTATAAATTGCTACACATTGTTTAAAATGAAAAAATAAAATAAAAACCAGACTCAATTTCTAGCTTCCAGTATCAGAAAAGAAAGCCAGATCTTTGGGTTATGTATGAGAATGTCAATATAATGCTTTAAAAAAAAATCCAGACCAACTATATGGTGTTTGTAAAGACTAGAAAAGATAAAAAAACTTACTTAAGTTCTGTGTGTGTTTATACCTATTTTCTCCTTACCACGACTTAACAATTGGCAGAATCTGGCTGACCTTGTCAGGGCTTTGAAGCTAAATAGTGTTGGCACTGATGGAAGTAGATGGAAGAAGGCTGCCAGAGAATTTTTAAAGTTGTAAGCTAGAAAATGAAGTTTTTTAAAAGCCACTTCTGCATTTTTCCAATAAAATTAGGATATATCAATGTAGTCGATAGTTGATTCATTAGATTTAAATCATTCTTTCCCCCACAATACCTATGGCACTCTGTCATCAATTTTTCCCCTGTGTGAGATAGATTGGGCAAAGAGGTCATAAGTGACCAAGAATCACCCATTAGGTTTCTATAACTGAGAAGAGGCTCAACACAATGGTAGCTTTTTTTTAACCTTTCTTCTTAACTCATGTTTTCTTATGTAGGTCTCTTACTGCACAGCTTGTAGAGCAGGGATGTCAAACTGGATTTCTTCGACGGCCAGATCAGCATTGTAGTTCTCTTCTGTGGGCCGGATAGGTGGGGGAGGTGGGAGAGACACCTTCTTCAGCACCCTGCTGGCCAAAATGGGCAAAGCGGGTGCTTAAATCTGGCTCGCGAAGCCAGCATGGAAATAGCAAAAGACTGGGCCATGGTGCCTCTGGCAACCAAGATGGGGTGCAGTGGGGCCGTGCACACACCCCACAACCCGTTTTAGCTTGCAGAGTGCTACAGGACACTGTCCAGGTCAAAAACTGGGCATGGAAAGGGGGAATGTGCAGCTCCATTGCACCCCATTTTGGCTGCCAGAGCACCGTGGACCAGTCCTTTGCTATTTCCAGGCCAGCCCCACAGATTTAAGCACTTCAGAGGCCGGATCCAGCCCGTGGGCCTTGAGTTTGACATCCCTGCTGTAGAGTCATAAGAGGGAGGAGCTATTTCAAAGAGAGCAAAACTACAACGGAGGTCGGAATCTTCGGTATACAGGAAAAGGGGGAAGGAGGACTCACCCTAGCAATTCACAGAGTATATCTAATAATTGATTTAACCTGACAAGATTTCTGTTTATAGCCAAACAATAAAGAAACTACTCAGAAGTAACTCCTTATGTCATGCTTTGTTCCTTGAGCCTGACAACAGCCAGGATCAGTCCAAAATACATTAATGCCTACAAACAAGGCCCAGTTGATGTCCCCTTTCCGTTCCATGTACAGAAGCCAATTGGTTTGCAGTTAAAGCTTATATAGTCCATGTTTAATCAGTGGCTTTCCTTAGTCCAAGAACTGGGTTCCCCCCAAAAAAGCAAAAAAAAAGTATGATTTTTTTTAGAAAACAACCTTTGCTGCAGTGCACCGTCACACAGTTTTATCGTTTTAATGAAAACGATTTTGAAAATCTTTTGGGAAATCTAACTAAAAATAAATAGAATGAGTAGAATGAAATCTTAGCCGAACTAAACAGCATAATGACAATCTCTTGAACAGAATGTATTTACTGTTAATATTATTAATAGGAACAAAATTATTAAAACAGGTTTATGAGAAACTGGAAAACCTCTTACAGTTCCTTCCAAGTTCTTTTATACTGATTAAAAAAGTTCTGTTTATCTCAAAAGCAGCTTTAGTGTTGAAAAGGTGTGCAGGCTGCCTCTCTCCTTGAACATACGCTCTCTGTCCCATGTCCTCATTTTTCAAATCATTCCTTTTCCAGAGATGCTTCTGAAACTGAAGGTTTGCTAAAATTGGTGGGCAAATTACAAAATTGGTGGCCATATTACAAAAATATTTAATTTTTGAGTGAGACTATCTATTTTTCACAATGAAAATAGCTTCCCAAACATTGAAAGGTAGATTATCAATTTATCTGTTAGCAAATCCTGCTGACAAACTGACATCATCAAATAGGCTCACACGCCCCCTCCATCCTAATTTTTACATATAACACATTGTCTGTGTTACAAACCTTTATGTGGATAGGACTTCATGGACAAATATACCTAAACACAATATAATGTAAGAAGAAATCCAAAGTGACCTAGGCTAGGGTCAACACCTCTCCATCTCTAAATCAAAGGTGCATAATGACACCAACCACATTTTAACTTTGTAGATATCACAGTAGAGTTTTTGATTTTGCAGTTTTTAGTTTCCCATTTTTAAAATGATAGACAGCACCGTTACAGTTTTTAGAATAGGGAAGTGTTCTGACCCCCCCCTTCGCTCGTTCACAAATGACAGCCAGACAGAACTTCAAAGGAAATATCTTTATCAGTCCCGGCTCAAGCTGGCTGCGAGCCCAAAATAAACATAGATAAAGTCTCTGGCAAAAAGTTACACAGCAAATGCAAAAACAAAACTCTTACAGCAAACCAGATTTACAGAAAGCAAATCACTTATCCAAGTGCCTCTTTGGCTGGCTTGGAGGAGTTATGGGCCAAGGCCCCCTCTGCTGGCTTGCTCCTCCAAGCCAGCAGAGGGGGCCTTGGCATATAACCCCTCCTAGCCAGCCATCGTTGGTTGAACTGCAACCTGTGAATCAGGCAACCCGCGGATGTGTCTTAACCCCAGGTCATGGATGGAAGGGATGCCAGTGGACACCTGCCCTCCCTCAGCAGATGGCACCATGGCAGGTAACTGGGCAGTGGCCAACCGAGGGATTGACCTCCCACTAGTTCCAGTCTCCCTTGCAATGCCCCAACAGGTTTTTACCCCATCTTCCTACAAAGAAAGGTTCTCAACAATGGAAGAAGGGATTACCACTTAGTGTTCACACTGCTGTCTGGGAGTTCCACGATGAAGTCCATTGTGACCTCTTCCCATGGTCGGTTAGGGCTGGCCACTCATTGTAGTAGTCCAGGGGACTTCTCCACAGATGGTTGCCCACATGTCTATCTTATTAAATTGGAACTTTTGCCTTGGACTCTGATTTAGTGTCCATTTAGTGGCTGGCAGGCCCCTGGAGGAGAGGCTTCTCTGTGGCTGCTCCGACCCTATGGAATCAGCTACCCCCAGAGATCTGGACCTTACCCACTCTCATGGCCTTCAGGAAAGCTGTAAAAACCTGGCTGTTCCGGCAGGCCAGGGGCTGTTGACCTCATTGTTGAGGTCCGGCCCCGATCAGAACGAATGCGTGCGTTTTGTGATTTTAAACTGCCTTTCTCTTATTTTTTCTTCTTTTGTAAGCCGCCCGGAGTCCTTCAGGATTGGGCGGCATATAAATTTTAATAATAAATAAATAATAATAAATAAATTTAATTCTGCATGATATTTGGAACTCTTGACATTCTGTTTATCTGCCTTCTTCCTTTTTTTCTGCCCTCTACCAAATAAAATCCCTGCTTCTTTGTGCTGTCTAGTTCTCTACTCTGTTGCTGTAGGAAGAAGCCCTGCTGAGTATATGCTCTCCTTGGGATTATCATAAAAAGAAGAATCTCTGCTTCCTGTCTTATTCTTGAATTTTCCTCAAGTTCCCTTTCTCTTTTCCACTAAATCTCCCCCCCCCCCGCAATTTTTTTCTTTTCTTGGTTCCTTTATGCTTGTCTGGCTCTGCCTCTCCTCTGTGCTTCCCTCATGCCCTACCATTTTTTTTTAAAAAAAATGGTCATCATCTTTACTCTGTTTATCTCCTTCAGGCTTCCCACAATGGATCACCTGTACTTTTTTCCCCTTTTGCTCCTCCATTGTCTTCTTATTGCATCAACATTATTTCCAGATAGATAATTTTAATAAGGGAATAATTGAAAATTGGTATATATATGTAGCGACTATTTAGAATATTTTGTTGAAAAATGAAGGAATAAGATTTCTGTTTGAATGTATGAGGTACAAGGATAACAATGAATATAAGCATACCTGATAGTTGATTGGTGGAACTATGCATAATTGAAAATAGTGATATATAAATATAAATGGTTGGTACATTTTTTTTTCTTTCACATGGGGATTATATAAAAGTATACTGTTATCAAATACAATACAATCAAGAATGTAAGGGAATTATGATTTATTGGGAAAAATAATACTAATCGTAATTGAACATATACTGTACAATGAAAGTGAGGTATTTGGTTATACTAGATGAAAAATCTGTGATGGTAAATGTTATTCGAGAATATGGATGTTAAAACACCTGTAACCAAACGACATGCTGTATGTGATGATGCTTTTTTGTTGGTTTTTTTTTTTGTTGGTTTTTTTAATTGTTGTGTGTATGTGTTGTCTGTGTAATAAAAATAAAAATTTATATTAAAAAAAACATAGCATTATTTCCTCTGATTGATTGCCTCCCATTTACACTGTCCTTCTCTAGGATCCAGTTTCCTCTTATTTCTTCAATTAGTTCATCTTTGTGCCACTCTTAACTACAGGTGGTTTCACCCAGTAATGGTAATGAGATAGTATCTTCTACCTGCATTTGACACAGGAGCCCCTTCATTGACTCACTGGAAGCCTTTGTGACTTACACAGCTCTTTACTTGAACCAGTGGAAGATTCAGGGGGGAAAGCAGTACATATCCACTATTGCCCACCAGAAACTGCTCCCAGAAGCAGTCGCCACACTCTGTCAATGTTTTGTGTGTCTGTGTGTGTGTGTGTTTCAACTGTTCTCTTAACTTCATTCTGTTGAGATGATGATGGTGAAGGACAAGGTCTTTGCAGAGGTCTGGAATGTAAAGGCTTGTCATGAAAATGTCAAAAGTAATAACTCAACCTCAGTGAGTTACAGATTTGACCCAGCATTCTCAATTGTCAATTCTAAAAACAGGTTTGCTGTTGTTGTTGTTGTTGTTTTTTGTAAATAATGCTGGCCCTGATTCCCATAAAAATAAAAGATTTCATTGTAATTAAATTTTTATCTGCCTCTCTTGTTTTCTAGGACAAGGTTCAGATGCTTTAAACATAGCTGCTACAGATGATAGGTAAGCAACTACAGGGTTGCCTTCTTTATTTTTATCCGATCCAATTATATAAAAAACTGATTAAGAAAATGGCACATCTATGAAGCTATTAAGGCATCTCACAAAGGAAAAAAAATCCATTCTTGAATTGTTAATGATTTTTCAGCAAAACACCGATTTCTTCATTTTATCCTCTGACTCTCGCATGTATAAAAGTTCCTTGATTGTTCTCTATTCAAACTAATTTGAAGAATGCTTGTTATTTGCAGCAAATATGATTTCACATATTAAGCCATGATTTACAGACCCTCTCTTCCTTTCAATGAACACTGATGTGATGAGTCATAACACCAACGCCTAGCAGAAGAACATCTTTCTAAAAATATCCATTGCAGATTTTTACACTTCATTGAAATAGGAGTTTAACCCCATATCAGAATAAAGATATTTTATGGTGGTGATCTTCTCCACTCCCACTAGGGAAATAACTTTTTCTGCCTTGCCTTCTTCCACCTCATTTCTCCTCTTCAACATTCCCCCCTCCATTAAAGATATATTTGTACCAGCTGTTGCCCCATATGTTCCAATCCAGTTCTGGAAAATAACAACTCGGCAGGTTTACACCATTAAAATGTTTATATTACCATTTTGTTTGACTCATAAGGGACTTATAACACATTTTAAGACATAATAATACCAGGACAATAAAATATAAAATAAAGATTTTATATAACCAGCCTAACAGAGATATAATTAGGGGATTCACATAAAAGTGTGTAACTCCAGCATCTTCCACACTTTTCAAAAAACCTATTACCTAATGTATTGGTCAATATTACTAAAAAAAATTATATCACAGAACAATAACAAATAACTATTCCTCTCTAAAAGAACAAAATGGATGTGTAGAAAGTGTCTTTGTAAGTATCCCTTGTTAACATAATGCCCAACTGTTGCATTATATCAGCAAAGGGAATAGTCAGACATTTGTGTTCAGTGCAATCTAGTAGTAATTAAAATGGTATAAAGTTATAGCAGGAAAAAGGCTGAGTGTGCTGCCCACCTTTCTATTTTAGTTTGCTTAATTTCTCTTTGAAATGAACAGATCTTGCAAATAAAACTGCTACTAGTTCTCATTAAAATGGGTTGGGGCAGCACTTGGCAAGGGTAGCTGGATGCATTGAACAGTTGGCGTAACCACTGTCGAGTTGCAATTACAGATGCAGAATGTTCAATAAATGTGACTAGTCAGTTGGTTATTTCTAACCATGGGTTTACTGCTCTTTTGAAAAGGTTTTAGATAGAGAGAAAAACTCTCTCCCCCTTCATCCCATGGTCTTCGCTATCAACTGAGTGAATTGTCTTTAGCAATGTTAGTTGTGAGCAACAGTCATGGAGAAAGGATAGTGAAGGACATCAGGAAGACTCTCTCTTGCTTTATCCCACTAAAGTATCCTCTTCCACGCTTGTGACTCATCAATCCGGGTTAGCAATAGCAGTTAGACTTACATATCACTTCATAAGGCTTTCAGCCCTCTCTAAGCGGTTTACAGAGTCAGCATATCGCCCCCAACAATCTGGGTTCTTATTTTACCCACCTCGGAAGGATGGAAGGCTGAGTCAACCCTGAGCCGGTGAGATTTGAACAGCCGAACTGCAGAACTGCAGTCAGCTGAAGTAGCCTGCAGTGCTGCATTTAACCACTGAGCCACCTCGGCTCTCGATTGCAGGAACAGAGGAGGAGTGTGGAGTAAAATGCCAGAAAATTATCAATAATGTTCAAGCTCTGTCTTCAGCTAATATTGGAAAGGAACAGCAGTATTGACAGCAAGATTCCATAGCCAGGAACATCTGGAAGTAGCCAATGCAGTAGAAAAATGGCACATCTGCCCATAAACAAAGTAATAAAAACAGTAAAAAGCATGGATTTAACAGAGAGTGCTAGGCTGGTTTTAAAAACAGAAGCCTGGCACTTTTTTCAAATAGAGTAAACCGATGTAAACTAGAACTCAGTGTAAAACCTAGCAAACCCTTCAGAAATCACCCTTAACCTTTTGTGCAGACAACTGTCTCTTTGGAAGGCAAGTTTCAACTATCCAAGTCAAGAGATCACAGCCCGATGATCAGAGGAAATCAGCCATGCCAACCACAGTCTAAAGTGCCCAATAGGAACCTGGGATCTCCAATTCCATTATTCAGGAAATATGACAGGCTGTGTCCATGATGAGAACATTGAAGATATTACTTTAAGAAATTGAACTGCTAAAGGCAACTTACAACTTCTTCAGTTATAGACCGGGGGTAAACAGAAAGCTAGTTTTAGAGGACATGGTTTATAAAGATGATATCAGGGGTGATATCCAAAATTAGCAGTTGGGGTGATAAAGAATAGTAAAGACCCATGGGCAACCATTTTACACTGCCTGTTACACCTCCCTATTGTATGAGGGGATAACAAACCAGTGATTATATGCTACAAAACTTTGCTTCTCCATCATTCCTTGAAAATCTGTGATTCATTCTCTCTCTCTCTCTCCCTCTCCCTCTCCCTCTCCTGTGATTCTGCTATAGATAAAGCCAACTGTAATGTGATGGTTAGTGGACAGACTGCCTGATATATCCTACTGGTCTCTCCTGGATGTATTGCTTCACTTTGTAAATAAACAAAGTTATGTGTGTAAATTTAACTCCAAAACAGTAACTGCTGATTGGCCATTCTAGGTGGAGCAATTACTGCAGGGGTGAAATCTACTTACTTTTGTACCGATTCGCAAATGTGAGCATGCACTTTCTAGCTAATATAAATTGTGCATCACAGCTGATAGTTGGAAATAACCAGTTTGCCTGAATCAGTAGCATTTTTTATCACCTGTTCGGGCGAACCAGTAACTTTTTTTTTTACTACCAGTTCGGGTGAACCAGTTCAAACTGGTAACATTTCACCAGTTTCCCCTGAATTACTGGCTGAAGATGTTACTCATAAACTTAATATCTGGCTTCTGGGGAGAGTGAGGAAAAAATGGGGTTCCCCTTAAAATGCAAATTACCAGGCACTTATCTTTCTTCCCGAGTACCATTTCTGAAGATTATTTCTTCTTATGGTTGCCGCATATGCCTTCTCCAAGCAGAGGAAGTGCATCAAAGAAAAAGGGCAATATAGTATAAATTTGCATAAAATTTACATAGTATTAATGTTTATTTTGAGAGGCAAATCTTAGAAATAATGAGTAATGTAAGATATGCAACCACTCTTTGGAGCTCTAAAAATCCTGGCACTTCCAACCTTGAGAAGGCAATTTTAGCATACAGAAAATGGTAAATCAAGCTTCTTTTATAATTAGCTTAGTCATAATACATATAACACCTCTATGCGGGTTCCAGTGCCTTTTACCAACTGCCATTACTAATCTCTATTTTTTAAATAACTGGAAGAGGTCTTTTGTAATAAGATTTAGTAACTTGACTTGGAAATATTCCTGCAAGGATGTTAGCTTTTGTCCTTATAAACGTCCATGTCAAATTCACTTTTTTTAAAATGATAAGCTCTCTTGGATGTTTTCACATATTTGGGGGTGGGGAGATTAATATTGAGAAAGGCATATTAGGAAATGTTCCTGGATTAATAATATAAAATAGCTTCTGCTCTGAACAGTGAAAGGCCTTTCGTGATTAGGTTTTTTGAAATGAATAGTGTTTTGTGTTAAAAAAAAACGCTTTAAGATTTTACAAGAAAATGAAAAGGGGTACATAACTAAATACTGTCATTGACTGATAATGAGGAAGAACTACTTATATATTTTTTTTCCCGAGCAGAAAGCATGGAGTTCACCATTGTGCACAATCAGTCCATTCTAGCTGCCCATCTCATTAAACAATTTTCAAGATGTTATGCCACACCAACTACAAATGATAAGGATTTACCCCAACGCAAATTTAAAATGTCAGGCTATAGATGCCTAGGTGAGGAGAGGACATTATGATTCTCTAGAGACTGCTCGATTAGAAAGCCTATCATCAATTATTCGCTGGGATGACAGGCCACAAGTGTCAGCTTTCCAAGTATCATGTAGAATTAAATCAGAGTCCAAGGCAAAACGATCCTTAAAGTTCCAATTTAATAAAGCAGACATCTTAGCACATCTGTGTTAATCCCAATTCTGGAAATGACATCAGAACTCCATCCATTTAAAAGTTCATGATCTTGTGCCCACAACCACAATCCATCACATGGTCCAATCTTCTTCTTCCACCCTGGCGTCTCCACCCAGCTGCTTCTGGTCCAAGGTGGCGCAGTGGTTAGAGTGCAGTACTGCAGGCCACTTCAGCTGACTGCTAGCTGCAGTTCGGCGGTTCAAATCTCACCGGCTCAAGGTTGACTCAGCCTTCCATCCTTCCGAGGTGGGTAAAATGAGGACCCAGATTGTGGGGGTGATATGCTGACTCTGTAAACCGCTTAGAGAGGGCTGAAAGCCCTATGAAGCAGTATATAAGTCTAACTGCTATTGCTATTGCTATAAAGTATGGAGACAAAAGATGACATTGAGCTTCTAGAAAGGAATGAAAACAATACATTCCACAATCCTACTCCTGTCTATCCCCCCTCCCATCAACTATACTAATGAAACAGCACAATGAAATAAGAGAAAGTGTGGCAGGCCAAAATTCTAAAAGGAAATTAATTGCAGGCCTGACAACAAGTTCTTTATACCTGCATGAAAATACAGGATCAGATCAAAGGGCTGTCTTTTCCAACATTTGTTTCCACCACTGGATAATTAGATGCTTCAAAAACTTCATAAGTATACAGCTACTCCTATAGCCATGTTTCCGGTGTACAAATGAGTTTTTGACTTATTTAATAATGCAGGTACAGGAAACAAATTGTTCTATTTAATTATTAATGAATTTAAACTCTAGCTGGATCAACTTCCTCCAACTATTTGTTCTCATATTGACTAAGCAACTACACAAGGAAGCCCAGTGATCTCCTAGAGATGGTTTTCACAGACAATCACACTCTGATAGCGGGGCATTGATCGCCACAACTTCCATTCAAGTCTGATCCAACTCTGTTTTTGGTTCAGCTAGTTTTTGAAGCTAAAACAAACCAATAATCAGCATCACATCTTTTATCTTGCTGTTTATTTTGACACTCAAGATAGCACAAATTAAAAAAAAACAAAGTTATTAAAAATTGTTAATTAACAAAATAATTCAATTAAAATAAAAATCTAATATAATACACAGTATACTATATTATACTATACTATACTTCTTGAACATTTTGGGAAAGAGATTGTTTTTTTGGCCACTTTTCATAAATCCCAGAAGAATAAATGGAGCCAGGCAGATGAAGGGGTTTTCCTGTGTTATTCAGCAATTTGCCTTTGGGCAAAAGGGACATCTACAGAAAGGCCATTCCTGATTATCTAAGTAATCAGAATGGTTCTAAAGTAGGACGTAAAGTGAGATTTAGACATTAAGTGTGAAATCTACTGGGTCAGGCTGGACAGCCTCTTAGAGCCCCTTTTACTTCTATATTAAAGCCACATAGGCAAAGTTGCAGCTTGCAGTTTGCAAAAGAACAGGAAGCAAATGCCTATCCACAAGATGTCCCTATGTCAAAACCTATGTCAAAAGTCCAAGGTTCAATTAAAATTCGTTAATGACACGTACTCCATAAGAAAAGGAGAAGTAAGACCCCATCTCCTTATAAGGCTTTCTCCTCAAGGTAATCACTAAGAAATGAGTTAAGTGTTTCCGTGTTACGCTGCCTCTGAGAATGTATAAGAATGCGTGCTTCGCTAATGACGGTTGTTCAGAACTTGCAATGCTAAGCCATGGGCTAGCTTTCTGAACTTGGCTGCCAAATAAACTTTTCCTGTATCCTGAGAAGTCTAAAGCCTGTCATTTTCTCCAACAGTTTAGTTTTGACTTCCTAGCACACATCTGTGAAAAAATATATACTTTTTTCCATTCTACTTATACACAAGCATATGCTTTCCATAAAGGGGGAAAAAAGGGTAACTGCTATTAGAAATAGCAACCATAAGCCAACTTGAACAAGACGTATAACTGTGTTTATTGCAGAGTAAAACTGCAATATATTCAAAATATTCCCGAGACCTTCCTTTACCTTAGATTACAATTTTTACTCCATTGATTAAGTAGTTCCCAATATTATATGCTATATTTCATTATAACAGCTAGCCATGTTTATTCAGTTAGTGAAATATAAGACTATAGTAACTCAGGGGAGGGAGGGAAGGAAAGAATATTTTGATGCTCGCTACCAGCTTCCTACAAGGAAACTCAACAGGAAACCAACAGGAAGTTGCTCCTGCTCCCACTGATTTTTTTGACTGCCCGTGACCATTCTGTTTTCTGTTTAGCAATAGTAGCAATAGCAGTTAGACTTATATACCGCTTCATAGGGCTTTCAGCCCTCTCTAAGCGGTTTACAGAGTCAGCATATTGCCCCCAACAACAATCCGGGTCCTCATTTTACCCACCTCGGAAGGATGGAAGGCTGAGTCAACCCTGAGCTGGTGAGATTTGAACAGCCGAACTGCAGAACTGCAGTCAGCTGAAGTAGCCTGCAGTGCTGCATTTAACCACTGTGCCACCTAGGTAAGGAGATATATCTAAACCAATTACCCAATGGGTCCTGGCTTATCTAATATATTCTAAAGAGGAAATGGAAGAAATAAAAGCAAAATTCAGAGTATCTTCTTATTTTGATCCAAGGGAGTAATTTGACATCATCTCGTATACAAATATATTACAGATGGTTTATTGCATAACATTTTACACTTACAGATACAATGATTGATGAGATAAAATCAGATCTGCTTAAGAATTCTGTAAATGCGACAGTTCTGAAAAGGTGAAAACTATATAAATACCAATCAAGTGCCCTGCACCATTTAACTGAAATAGTCTTTAGGCTGAAAAATCAATCTTCCAGCAGCCTTTTGGAAACTTGTTTCCCTCATTTCTCATTCAGGCTGTAAAACAAGGAAGTTTGTATTTTGTATTATAGATTACCAGTAGAAGATAGCAGTGGATTGTAATTACCTAGACTGTAACAGAATTACCTAGAAATATATTATAATGAACCCCTTTTAACAAAACTTTCCTGGCAGAAAAGAAATAATGAAGTTTCATCTACAAATAGCAATAGCACTTAGTCTTATATACCACTTCAAAGTGCTTTTATAGCCCTCACTAAGCAGTTTACAGAGTCAGCATATCGCCCCCAACAATCTAGGTCCTCATTTTACCCACCTTGGAAGGATGGAAGGCTGAGTCAACCTTGGGTCTGGTGAGATTCAAACTGCCAAATTGCAGGTAGCCGGCAGTCAGCAGAAGTAGCATGCAGTACTACACTCTAACCACTGCGCCACCACGGCTCTTGATTCCTCGACAATTATTAACTAATGGCAGTAACTTAGAGAGCCACTTTTTGAATTAAAGGGTCTTTCTTTCACTATCACGTAAATTACTACTATTATGTAAATACAATTTTTTATGATATCCTCCTTGGTTTTTTAAAAAGACTGTTTGTATTGTCACATTGTTATCATATTTGCATCTTTAATTGTGGAGAGGGCTAATGTACGCAGGATAGGATGTGCTGGGCCCATGCTGATTCATTCAAGAAGCTTAGGAGTTCATCTTCCACAAACTCTCTGCACATTCCCAAAAGTCCAGAGAAGAGACAACTGAACATGTTGTCATTGGCTACTTTTACACTAGCTGTTTAAACCTTCTCTGACACTGTTGTACCAAAGAGGAGGAAAGTGGGAGTGCTTTCAGTGCATGACTTTGTGAAAAAGCTCACACTAAAAGCTGGACTTCTTTTCCAGAATTAGCACCACTGGTTCATATAGAATTTAATTTTTAATTGAATAGAACAAGATCAAATACTTAAAAGAAAGTGGTTGTTTGGTTGGTTGGTTGGAAAGAAGGGAGGGAGGGAGGGAGGAACTGGAATTGGAATTGGAATAATAGTTGGAAGGGAACTTGGAGGTCTTCGAGTATAATCCCCTGCTTAGGCAAGGAATCTTACACCACTTCAGATAAATGATTATCCAATCTCTTCTTAAAAACTTCCAGTGTTGGAGCATTTACAACTTCTGGAGGCAAGTTGTTCCACTGATTAATTGTTCTAATTGTCAGGAAATTTCTCCTTAGTTCTAAGTGGCTTCTTTCTTTGGTTAGTTTCCACCCGTTTCTTCTTGTCTTACCCTCAGGTGCTTTAGAGAATAGCTTGACTCCCTCTTCTTTGTGGCAGCCTCTGAGATATTGGAAGACTGCTATCATGTCACCCCAGTCCTCCTTTTCATCAGTCTAGACATACCCAGCTCCAGCAACCGATCTGTATACATTTAAGCCTCCAGTCCCCTAATCATCTTTGTTGCTCTTATCTGCACTCTTTCCACAGTCTCAACATCTTGGCGATAAGGGATCTGGCCACAGTGGGATGAGAGGAGAGGGAGGGAGGGAGGGAGGGGAAGAAGGGATTTCTGAAGAGGTTGAGCTAAGGTATGTCAGTTCAAGGTCTGACTCTTCCCTCATATACAAACATGCATAGATATAGAGCCGAGGTGGCGCAGTGGTTAGGGTGCAGTACTGCAGGCCACTTCAGCTGACTGCAGTTCTGCAGTTCAGCGGTTCTAATCTCACCGGCTCAAGGTTGACTCAGCCTTCCATCCTTCCAAGGTGGGTGAAATGAGGACCCAGACTGTGGGGGCAATATGCTGACCCTGTAAACTGCTTAGAGAGGGCTGAAAGCCCTATGAAGCGGTATATAAATCTAACTGCTATTGCTATTGCTATTGCTATATCAGGCCAAGCTTCTGGTTTGCTCCTAGGGTCGTTTAATGCCCTCCAGAGCCTCTGGAAGGCTCCTGAAGGCTCCAGAGGGCTAAAACTGACCCTACAAGCAAACCGGAAGTCCGTTCCTGAACTTCTGTTTTGTCCGTAGGGCCAGTTTTTTGCGCTCCAGGGGCTTCAGGGAAGCTCCTGAAGCCTCCGGAGGGTCTCGGGGGGGGGGGAGGCTGTTTTCGCCCTCTCAGGCTTCTATAAAGCCTCTGGAGCCTGGGGAGGGTGAAACAGCTGACAGGGCAACATTTCGCCTGCCCTGACAAATGGTTCCACGTGCCACCTGTGACACACGTGCCATAGGTTCGCCATCCCGGGAATAGGCCAAGAAGAAGGTTTTTCAAAGTGGACCAGAAACATAAATACCTCTCTACTTTAAATCAACATATATTCAGTTTATTACATTGTCTCTTTCTTGGGAGAAAATAAATTTTTTATGTATTAGTTCTTCTCTTAAGCCAATATAACTTGTAGAGTATGGATTTCTTCACTATACACAACACAACAATCAATTGTCCTAGTTTCTTATTCATTCTTGAACGTTCTTTCTGATTTATTTCACCTTTTCTGACAAAAGAGAAATTACAATGCCCTTTATTATCGCATCCACATTTTATATGCATGTGAAATTAATAATCTGTCAATTATGTGCACCAACTGGTATAGTCTGTTAATTCACTTTTGTCTTGCGCCTGATGAGCAATAATAGGAATTTACTTGTCACAGTTGTCAAAACTGTACGATGTGCAGACAATTATAACTATGAATAGACGGTTCAAGGTGATACTTTAAAATGACTATGATATAATAAAATATATTTTATATTGATCAAGTTGTCTAACAAATTTGGCTGTGGCTAGTTAATGTAGATAGAGATTGCAAACCTCATAACTTGACAAGTAAGCCTTTTCGTCTGAAATAACCCAACTAAGAAATGATTAATGTCCACAGCTATGATATTGGGAAGCAGTAAAAGTGGCTGAATTTAACATAAAGTTCAGGAAGAGTACTGATTAAATGGACTAAAAGAAGTGAAATACATCTATTATACTTATGCTTATGTAATACCACAGAGGATTTCATACCTAGAGAAGAACATCTTAATAATAAAAATAAACAAATAACGATCAACAAATATTATTGGGTTTGTCTTTGTTTTAACGTAAGTATAAAGAAAATAGAAGGTGTTTATGGTGGGGAAGGGATGAAAGGATCCCTTTTTAATTTTGTAACTAATTCAGTAAGCATTATTCCTGCAGTCCTAAAGCTTTCATTACAAACCAAATTCATTTAATTAGATGTTAACATCTGCATTTCCTAATGATACTTAACAGTGTTGCTAACAGATTTGATACACTAAGAATCACACAGTGCCAGTCCTTTGTTTAGAACACCCATAAGAATCTTGATTTAAGTATAATACAGTGTTAGCAAGGGAACATTAATTGGACTTTATTATTAAAATTAAACTATCCCCAAAGTACTTCTGAGTGTAATGAAGGTGAGGGTTTTAGAGTATTACAGAGGTTTAAATTATTCAGAGGAGTATCATTAGAAAATTTACAGTTATATTATTTGAATATGGACCTATTTTTTATGATAAAGACAATTAATTATAATTGGTTGTTATTAATATTAATGCACCTAGTACTAAAAATTTGTATGAAATCAAAGAGCTCTCCTCTGCTATCTATTAAATCTAGTGAAAGAAAGAATCTCATATGAAATCATGAGTGCCAAACCTCTAGAATATTGAGGCACAATTTACCCTGTGGCTGCAGTGTCAGTAGTGTTTGTTGTCAAGAAGTGGCTAATCATAAAAAGTTGGGATTAGTATTATAAGTATTATCTCTAGAATGCATACATAGAGAAAAAGAAGGCATTGTACAAACAATCAGAAATAATCAGGGAGAAACACTTTGTTCTGTCTGCTTTCTGCAGACAAAAGTAAATTGCTAGTTATTGGTCTACAAAATAATTTTATTTATCAGTGTTTCCCTCAAGTGCCTATGGAGTAGTAGACTTTCAAAGCACTGTGCCAAATGCTCATCAATTTTATTAAGTATAATAAAATATCACATTCTAAGAATTGACTCTCAGACATATCACATTTGAAATCTGTTCCCTGTTATGATTAAGCAACTGTTGATTTAAAAAAACCATTTGGTTTACTCTTGCTATAACATTTTAGCAATATAATGTTGTATTATATTCCCACAGCCTTAAAAAGTACTTTGTCAGTCTTCTTTGACATCTGAATGACACCTCATTTCCTCTTTCATAGTTATGTAATAAAAAAATTACTCACCTCTTGTATAAATTAGTAATCACAATTCTTGCAATCTTCCTCATTACACGAAAAATTCTTTATGATTCAGGTGACATTTTAAAAGGTGGGATTCTAAAGTTAGATACTTTAATCTATATTTAAATACTGAGCTAAGCCAGAGGTTTTTAAATAGTTCTGCTTGACTTGCAGTGCCAAGCAAGATTAATGCACTTTTAGATCCGGACAAAATTTGAATTTCCAGTAGTATTTCTTCCAGATCAGTTCCTGAAATAAACAGGAACTTTGGGACGTAGAATCTGAAATATGTAGTTGTTTCTACCATTTATCATTTCAAAAAATTAATACTTTGAGAAGATCACAAACAATGTTGTATATTGCAACAAAGACTTAGCGTTGTCACTTTATCATTGATCAAAGAGGTGACTGATTAAAAAAGTAGAAAGCAGATGACTTTCAAGATGTAAAACAGAAAAATGACAGATGTATTTCCAAACTTCGATTTAAAGAAGGGCATTGCATTGGATGCTATTGAAGAGATTAGTAACACAAGACACATTTTGGAAGAAGAAGAAGAAGAAGAAGAAGAAGAAGAAGAAGAAGAAGAAGAAGAGGAGGAGGAGGAGGAGGAGGAGGAGGAGGAGGAGGAGGAGGAGGAGGAGGAGGAGGAGGAGGAGGAGGAGGAGGAGGAGGAGGAGGAGGAAGAGGAGGAGGAGGAAGAAGAAGAAGAAGAAGAGAAGGAGGAGAAGATGTGGCCTACAAAAGTTCTTGTGTACTTTGAATTTAAAAAGAAAATAGGACAAATACAGCAGATGATGATGGATGGAAAACAACATCTAGTTTGGTTGTCAGAGAGTAACACTGTCATTTTGAAAGACAACGTTAAGTGGGAGTGAAGCAGGCTTGCCACTGCAGGTACAGTTTTCTTAAGCACAAAATAAAAAACAAAACCTACCATCATCAATTATTGAATTAAACTGACTGAAGCAGACCTTGTCACTGCCAATTGCACTTAAACTCTCTGATGCCAGGCGCAAAAAACAGAGCAATGCCATGAACTGGTCAGAGTTGTTTCTTTATTGTTGCTTGCCTGTTTACAAGAATCTTGTCAGACTGACTGCTTTCTCTTAACGACAGCCAGATAAGGGTTACAGGGATTTGTGGGGTGTGCATATGAGCATCGCTTCCTCCTATGCAAGGACTCTAAGCTAGCCAGTCTCTTCATTACCTCTCTCCACTCTAACTGGAGATTTCACTACAAAGCAGCGTCTTTCTTTCTACAGAAAAGTCTGTAAATAACATCAAATATCTTGCTTTATGAATCAATCAGTTCAAACCAATCAGCAACCAATACATTGAAGTGACCCCGTAAAGCTTGGATGCAAACTATGATTCCTCGGCGTATCTCTGCTAGGTTGTGTGATGGTATGCGGGATTGACCTTGGGAGACTGGAGGAAGACCTGCAGCCTAGACAATGGTCTGATAAGAAGTAGCTCAGTCCACAAGGGAAAACCATGAGAAGCGTTTCAGATGTGAACCTCCCTACTTTTCCTAAGACTAAAAAGAGAGGAAGGGAGAAATGCTTTAAGTGTTTCACGTTTCTGTTCAATGTAACTCACAATAAAGACAGTGCTGGTGCTTTCTGGTCATGCTTCTTGTCTGAACTACCTCGAAGGGCTAACAGCTCCCAGGTCTTGGCATGAGCTGTCCCTTATCAACAGTGTTGCCCTGTTGTAGTAGACACAATCTTAGGTCCAGGTTCTCTAGGTTGTACCACATGTCCAACAAAATCCAAAATAATTTCAGAGCGCTTGTTTTAAATCTGTTCCGGGAAGCTGTCAAGGACAATTACCCAGAAAATACTATATTCTGTTAAAAAGATATCATATTTTCTGGGTTACTATCCTTGGTGCTTCCTGGAATAGATTTAAAACAAATTGTCTACAATAAAACTTTCCAGGACTCAAATGATCCTCCCAAAGTTTTCTATGATTTTTTTTAAATAATAAAACTTTTTCACACTTAACACAAAAATTTTGCATGATTACTACTAAAATAATTATATATGCACTACTGAACCTATGTAGCACTTTAGATTGAATGACAAAAGATTGTTTGGAATGCTTAACTATCATCTGTCGGCAATTCCTTAAAGTAACTGCATCATTTGCTGGAGTTTAATGACTGTCTCTTCAGCTGTTTCATGATCCTAATCCACAATCAAAAAAGCTTTTTAAGACCTCTTCACCTGTTGCTACAAATCCAACAGTATCTACCTTCTAGAGTAGGGTTGTCAAACTCACTGTGTGACATCATCAATCATGATTTTCTCATTCCTCCCCCTTTTCATAACCCACTTGTTCATTGTTTGTATGCTTATTTTAGCAGTTAGACTTATATACCGCTTCATAGGGCTTTCAGCCCTCTCTAAGCTGTTTACAGAATCAGCATATCGCCCCCACAGTCTGGGTCCTCATTTCACCCACCTCGGAACGATGGAAGGCTGAGTCAACCTTGAGCCGGTGAGATTAGAACCGCTGAACTGCAGATAACAGTCAGCTGAAGTGGCCTGCAGTACTGCACCCTAACCACTGTGCCACCTTTATTTTATCATTTGATTCCGATTCCTTCTCTCTACATAACCAAATCACCTTGATACATTTATTTTACTTTGGTTGCACATATTGGTTGCACTGATCCATTCATCAATTTTGGAAACTATTCCTTGTTTTCCAACTGATATTTCTTAAGGTAAGATATTATTCTCATTACACTCAAGCGACTTTGATATTTCTCTAGGCATGCCAACTTCTATCAAATAAAGGAGGAAATGCTGATATACTTTCTTTCAATAAACATGTTTCTTCCAATACTATTAACAATCTTGATAGATACAATCTCTATACTTTTATTGAAATTTACTCATATAGCAATAGCAATAGCAGTTAGACTTATATACCGCTTCATAGGGCTTTCAGCCCTCTCTAAGCGGTTTACAGAGTCAGCATATCGCCCCCAACAACAATCCGGGTCCTCATTTCACCCACCTCGGAAGGATGGAAGGCTGAGTCAACCTTGAGCCGGTGAGATTAGAACCGCTGAACTGCAGATAACAGTCAGCTGAAGTGGCCTGCAGTACTGCACTCTAACCACTGCGCCACCTATGTTCATATAATCAATTGCCACATATTACAGCAGTCTGGTCTGGTGGTTAATGCACTTCTAGAAAGCAGGAAATCATGAGTCCTGCCTTACCTATGAAAGCCAACATGGTGACCTTGGGCCAGTCACTCTATCTCAGCTCAAGCTACCTCACAAGGTTGTTCTTGTTGTTGAGAAAATTAGAGGAAGAAGAATATGTCCATTTCCTTGAGTTGTTTGTAAAAGTAATAAGAATGGGATATAATAGCAATAGCACTTAGACTTATATACCACTTCACAATACTTTACAGCCCTCCCTTAAGCTATTTACAGAATCAGCATATTGCCCCCAACCGTCTGGGCCCTCATTTTACCAACCTCAGAAGGATGAGTCAGCCTTGAACCAGTGATATTCGAAATACCGAATTGCTGGTTGCCAACAGTCAGCAGAAGTAGCCTGCAGTACTGCATTCTAATTACTGCGCCACCACAGCTCTTACATAAATAAAACATCTAATATAGAATCCTGTATGTTTCCATTCACTGGACTCATCAAATGTATATTTATAGTTAAAATGTAAATGATCAAGGAATGGATAAAAAAGAGAGCAAGCCATGTGGTTTTTTTTTTCTTTTTCCAAACTCCTATCGGAATTTTTAAGTATGAATTTGAAATAAGAGCCGGGTCAAAATGTATTTGCTATAACTGAATTGGAGTTTACTTCTAATCCAGTGTAAATACTTCAATTTAGTTTTTTAAAAAAAATAAATCAAAATCATATTTAAAACATACATATACCATCATGTTTTTGTTTATACAATGTAGTTTGCCATAAATTGTGGTTAATAATTATGTATAAATAAAGCAATTATTTTTATCATATTCCTTGCCTAATGTACTTCCTTTGATATTTGTATTCTTTTTCCTATTTCTTTTTAATGGAAAAGTCAAGGAGACTGAAGCTGATTGATTGATTGATTCATTGAATGAATGAATGAATGAATGAATGAATGGGAAATCAAATGGTACATATATAGTTGAAAATATTTGGGCAGAAAATCTTTGGGAGAGTAATCCTTTTAACTGCAGTTATCTTGACAAACATTGATAATGAAATACATTGCCCAAATCTAAATTCAATTTTAGACTTGTGGAAACAGAGTGGTAATTCTGGTGCGGTGTTTTTTTAATTTATGTTTTCTGTAATATTTACTTGTGATTATCTAAAACAATATTAGCTAATATTAAGACCAATACATTTTTGAAACTGTTTTTGTGATTCATTATCAATTTTAATTAGCCTAACAAATAACTTTTTATATTGTGACTTTTAGAAAGGTATATGATTCCAACTTCATTTGAGACATATATCTGCTTTGGTACCTAACAAATAACTACTTGTTTGCAAGCAGATTAATTACATGAGGTTCTTTTTTTTAAATGAAGATACTGAATATATTTGCTCTTCTTAATATTAGTTATTATAGCTTTAATAATTACACTAAAAAAAAACAAATCGTCCTGGTAGAGTCTTGTTAAGTACTCATATTTATTAGAAAACATTCTGTATTTGTTCAATCAATGCTAATTAATTTAGTTTTAGTTGAAGTAGAATTAATTATGGAAATGAAGTTCCTCTAAATCCCATTTCAAAGAAAATATTTTTTGAGAAATTTACTTTTCTGTCAAACGTTTTAAAACATGTATTGATAGCAATGTTAATAGAATTTTAATGTATTAAAACAAATTACAACTGATACTTTATTAGTAGAGCCCGATATATTTATTTTGGGAACAAACCAAGATTGATGTGGAAAGCTATAACTACTTAAAATGTTTATTTAAAAAAAAATCAATACTGCAGGATATTTATATCTGTATACAAATGCATGGCAACATCTCTTGAAAGACTTGTGTCAGGTTTCAAGTTGTTACTGACATATACATAATATTCTTTTAAAACAATTTTATAGTGTTTCGTCCACATCAAAGTCTGAAGCCCCAACATTTAAAAAGCATTTGTTATAAAGCTATTTATTTCATTCTTTGTAATGGTTCAAGATAATTTTTTATGTTCCTTAATTAATTTTGTAATTATAGAATATATATGCCCTCAAATGTTGGATGCATAAATTAAGAAATAATGTTAACCCAATGCATTTTGTTTGACGAAAAGTATGTGGATTTTGACCAATGTACTGCTAATTGTATTCCTATTTTTTATTCCAGAAACAATGAGCTCCATAACCAGCATGGTGTTTTTTCCTGGTCTGTTTTCTTGCACCAACACATGCTGTGTTACAGCTGTCATTTTTGCTGTTTCCTGCTGGTGGTGCTGACACCCGGCATGTTTTGTCACATTATGTCAAGCTCTTTGACAGCTGTTTTTTAAAAAAGTGATTCCTCTTCAAGCATGATTCTCACAAAGTTGTTTGCATCAAGATTTACTAAAATGAATGGGACGGGATTACAGGTATTCCAGCAACTAAACTATGTTCCATTTAGCATCAATAATCCCCCATTTGTATTATGATGGATTCCCTTTTCAAAATGAACCAAAGAAGATGTATATCTCTTCGCTAATATTGGAGAAAATCGCAGTTGGTTGTTGATTTAATGGTTTCATGAATCTCTCATATTCCAGGATCCAACTCTCAGAACTGTATTAGCCCAGTCAGTGTTTCCAGTTAATAGAAAAACAAAAATGTCATTGTACAATGGAGTAATGTAATCTTTTTTTTTTAATGTGTTTTTTATTTTCCATTTTTCATTTTCATACAGTCACATATATACTGTGCTTAACCGGGGCCATACAACATTAAACAATAAACACAACAATTCCTCTTGTCAACAATACCCCCCAAAATAGAAACCCAATATACCTCTTTGACCCTCCATACACCCTTTCTTTTGCTCCCCTCCAACTTTCCATCTTCCCTCCATCATTCCCCTCTACCCTACTTCCCCTCCCCTTCTACCACTCCTCTCTCCCGGTACATTCCCTCCCTTCCTTCTCACCCTCCCTCCAATCCTCTCTCCCACCCTCTCTACCCCTCTTTCTTCTATCCCGCTACTCCTCCCTTTGGTGTATTTCTACTATATGTCAATATATTCAGCTTGTCCTATTTTTACAGTAAAATTAAAGAGCAACAGTATACATGTGCAATCGCATTACATTGAAATCTAACACATACTATATATCCCCTCTCCCCCCTCCCCCCTAACACCCCACCTCCCTTCCCCCCCCCCGACTTCCCAGAGCCAGTACACGGTATAGATTTTTAACAAACACAGTCTAAAATATGTTAAGACAAAAGAAATAAAAAAAAGAAGTTAATAACATCTCTACATTGAACTCAGCTTCTTCCTGTTGCACTAACTTTGAACAGTTTAGATTATTCCTGATCTTAAGCATAGGCAATCTGGAATTTCTTAGTCCCGTATTTGTTTTGTGTATAGTCAATCCATTTTTTCCAGTCTCGTTTATATCTCTCATTTGAATTATCTTTAAGATATGCCAATATTTTAGCCATCTCGGCTAGGTTTGTAACTTTCAATGTCCATGTAATGATTACAGTAATGTAATCTTACCGATATGTACATGGCAGGAGATAGATAAGCATTTTTCAAATTCGTAATGTGCATATTTCATATAAACTGCGTTTGTTAACCAGTGGTAATAATTTCTTGAAAACCAGTTTGATGTAATGCTTAAATATCAGGCTAGTCCTGCCTGAGGCTGCTTGATCTTGGCCTGGTCACTCTGTTTCTTTCAGCCCTAGGGAAAACTCCATGGAAAAGCATAAAACAATAATAACAATTATTTACTCTTTGTATTTAAGATTTCAAAAACTGCAGAATTTGGGTTTTTTATGCTACTTCTGATATGTCTAAACTGCATTTTTAATCTTTGCTGCTTTTTGCCATACTTAAAAAAAAAATTCCCCTGATCTCAGTAGATTAACTTGAAACTCGTTTCAAAATTATTTTGAAACATTCCCTTTGATTCAAATACTGCATAGTAACCATTCAGTCTCCATTTAAAAGGAAATGAAGTTATTAGATTGCAATAATTCTACTAAAGCTGGGACATAATGAGTAATTGTAATGTTCCTATTGTAAATAAACTGATAATCAGCTGATAGCCAGGTGGCAGAATGATGCCATCTATTCTTAATGTATATTGCAATAGCTCAAATATATTATTCTATTGCAATGTTCACACTTTTATTAGAAACTGAGAAGCATGGCAAAGTAGTTTAGGTACGTGACTGGGCACAAATAGCAATAACACTGGCACTTAGACTTATATACTGCTTTACAATGCTGTACAGTTTTCTCTAAGCGGTTTACATACTCAGCTTATTGCCCCCAATAATTTGAGTCCTCATTTTACCCACCTCGGAAGGATGGAAGGCTGAGTCAACCTTGAGCTGAGTGAGATTCAATCTGCCAAATTGCAGGCAGCCGGCAGTCAGCAGAAGTAGTCTGAAGTATTGCAGTCTAACCACTGTGCCTAGCTGTTTGCATATGCTTGTGTATACCCAGTTTCTCTGCTGAATCCCCCAGCAGAAAACAACAGGTAGCTGGAGACATTTAAAACAGCAAAGTAAGTCATGCAAAGGATGTAACTAATTTCAGTGCTTTGCAAAAGACATCTTTCAAATGCTTTCCACACTCCTAGTACATCAATCAATCAGAACGGTTCACCGACAAATGCACACTCGACAAAAGTGCGCCGACGAAACCGCGGGGAGAAAACCGCGAGTTCGAAATCGCGCCGACAACAGCACGCCGACAGAAGCACACTCTAACCCTAACCCTAACCCTAACCCTTACAATAACTCTAACCCTTACCTTAACCGTAATCGCACTTCTGTCGGCGCTCTTTGTGGGTGCTCTGTCAACGTCACGGTTTTATCGCCGCGGTTTTGTCAGCACGCTGTTGTCGGGAGCGCATTTGTCAGGTCACAAATCAGAACAGCACTGGAAGGGAACTTGGAGGTCTTCTAGTCCAACCCCCTGCTCAAGCAGGAGATTGTATACAATTTGGGACAAGTGGCTGTTCAGTCTCTTCTTAAAAACCTCCACTGATGAAGCACGTACAACTTCTTCTAGTCCTTCTTTTCTCGAGATTAGCCATACCCAGATCTTGCAACCGTTATAGGCAGATATAGATAGATGTGACCAAAGTGTTTTGCTTAAATATTTTCATTATATCCATAGCCTATATCTCCTGCATCATGCACAGCAAATAATGTGGCATCACATCTTCACTTAGGCGACAAAATAAAGCATAAAGCTAAAGTATAATTGGCTAAATTAATTTCCAATGGTAGATAAGAATCTTTCAAGATATGAATCCAAGAAAGTAGATGCTTGTGTGTAAATATTGCCAAACCTGATTTGTCTAAATGTAGCAGTTACATATGTGTGGTAGCCAAGATAAACTAAGCATAAGGGGCCACATTTTCCACAAAGAAATTAGGTTGTATTGACTTTCTGGAACATTTCCTTTAATAAAAGAAATTTAAATGGTTACAAACCCTATTAGCTTACCAGCCCATGGGCCTATTAAAGTTGCCTTAATTTGATCTCTGCACAGAGTTCTTTCATCTGATATACATCTGTAGTCACAGAGGAGACCAGAATAATTTCTCTGATTAGAATTTTTAACTCGCACTTGGGCACACATAGAAACAATTTCATCAATATACCTTAAGAGATCTTGTACCAAACTAAGCAGGCAGAAATGGGAACTACTTTTATTCTGATTGTGGTTAATGATTTTATAGTTAGATTCCTGTCTTAGTCTTTTGAATTACCTTTTTTTTTTTAGTTCAGAAGCAAGCTTTACATTAAGCTGCCATTAGGGGGCAAATTTAACCTTCAGAAATCAATTAAGAGCATTTTATTTCAGTGGATTGTTAATAGTCAGTTCATGCATTCCAAAGAAGATTGGGTAGCTCACAAGAGGATAGAAAAAGTATGGCCACATAGGAGGAGCATCTCCCCATGCAAACTTCATTCCTGACTTTGTTACTAAGCATTGAAAAACGGGGGGATTGAATGGACAGAATGAATTCACGTGGGGAACCGTGAGGGATTGAAATTGGAGTTTCTGCTTTTCTCAAAAGGAAGCTCTTTTCAAAAGGAGATGGTATTCAGCAGGTTTCAGAGGTGGGTTCCTACCAGTTCGCACCTATTCGGTAGAACTGGTTCATCAAATCTACCGAACCGGTTAGAAGAGGTTCCACCAGTGGACCTGGAAAGCAGGCCACACCTACAGAAGAGGTTCCAAAATTTTTTGAAACCCACCACTGGTCCTTGGATATGATTATTCTACACTATCATGCTCCTATTTATAAAACTCAGTGCCTCTGTGAAAGGTAAGGAAGACTACTGCGTTTGTGCTGCAATCAGAACATTGCGTGTGTTGAAGTTGTTTTAACGCAAACCAAAGATGCCTTTTAAAAAACAAGTTTATATCATATTCTTATGCATGCCAGTGCTGTGTGTGAGGTAATTTAAGGTGGTTCTGACAAGTGTCGTCGGCATCTTCATATCCGGTCACATGGGCAGCAAGCCACTCCCACAAAGGAGGCCACAGCCACAGAGTAGAGAGCCGAGGTGGCGCAATGGTTAGGGTGCAGTACTGCAGGCCACTTTAGCTGACTGTGATCTGCAGTTCAGCGGTTCAAATCTCACCGGCTCAAGGTCGACTCCATCTTCCACCCTTCCGAGGTGGGTGAAATGAGGACCCAGACTGTGGGGGAAAGTTGCTGACTCAATTTGCTAAAAAAATTGTAAACCGCTTAGAAAGGGCTAAAAGCCCTATGAAGCAGTATATAAGTCTAATAAATAAATAAATAAATAATAAATAGAGTAGGTTCGAACAATTTTTGAAACCCACCACTGGCAGGTTCTGACCAGTTCTGGAGAACCAGTAACAGAAATTTTGAATAGTTCGGAGAACCGGTAAATACCGCCTCTGACTGGTCCCGCCACCATCTATTCACTGCCTCCTGAGTCCCAGCTGATCGGGAGGGAATGGGGATTTTGCAGTATCCTTCCCCTGCCACACCCACCAAGGGAGAGGGACAGGGAAAAGGAGGGAGGGAGGGAGAGGGAGAGAGAGGGGGAGAAGGAGAGAGATCCATCAGGCATTAATCCATTCCCTCAGAGCTGCACTCAAGGCATTCAAGCCAGTGTTCCAGTTACCTGGCAAATTCAGCCATACCCTGGTGTTTGCAAGGAGGTCCAGGGGCAGCCATACCCTCCCATTTATTTTGAACCTACGGAAGTAAATGCTAAGACAGAATGATGAGATGGGTGTCTACAGTAAGAAAGGTGAATGCCAACAGCCTATAGACAGGGAAGTGAAAGGTGATATCTGAAGATTGAGAGCTATTGCAAGTAGGCAAGAGGACACAAGCTATGGAAGCAACATATTCTGGTGGGAATCCTACCTGAAGTTTGGAACTTTGTCTGGAGCTCATCAATAACACTGAAACAGCACATCATCCCAACTAGTGTAAGAACCTTGGCGAGGGGGGGGGTGTTAAAGGTTGTGTGTTACTCTAAAGACTTCGAGACTTTTGTCTGGACAGAATATAAAGGACTGAGAACTAAATAAATCTTCACATAGCACTCCACCTAAATCTAGAAGGTGGTGTTGAGTCAGAACAATATCCTGTTTCAAGGAAGGTGTTTGTTGCAATAAGGCAACTTGTACAAATTTGCTAAGCTATGGTGCACCCAGTCTTTGGACAGCAAAGATCCCTTACAGGAACAAATTGTGTGGAACTTTCTCTCTAGATACTAAGTCTTCATATGGCAATGGCAATAGCAGTTAGACTTATATACCGCTTCGTAGGGTTTTCAGCCCTCTCTAAGTGGTTTACAGAGTCAGCATATCACCCCCACAGTCTGGGTCCTCATTTTACCCATCTCAGAAGGATGGAAGGCTGAGTCAACCTTGAGCCGGTGAGATTTGAACCGCCGAACTGCAGCTAGCAGTCAGCTGAAGTGGCCTGCAGTACTGCACTCTAACCACTGCGCCACCTCGGCTCTTATATATTCTCTGCAACAAACAAACAAAAAATCAATAGCCACAGGAGTATGCAGTCCCATAACCACAAGAAAGTGCCTGTAAGGTGTAATAATATAAAAACCGTGCAAGTATTATATTAACTCAAAAGAATATGACCCTAGCTTAAACCGATTCTCTCAAAAGAGAGCATTAGGTATAAACATGGTTTTACACACAAGCCAAAGTCTGGATTTCCTACCTCATCAGCCAAGATTGCCAATTCTTACTGAAACCAATCTTTGTGATTCCCCCCCCCCAAATAAAAACATTCATATGTCAGTTACAACCAATCCACTGTAATAATTCTGTCATTAGGAACTCAAACGGCACTAAAAATCTCAGGCAGGAAAATCAATAAATAGCCTGAGTATGGGTTTTTTTTTTGTTTTTGCAGATACTAAAATGTCTTATAACAATAAAGACTTCTATAGAATCTCAGAATCTAGTCGTTCTTTTTAAAATGTGTGAGTGTGTCTGTTTCTCAGATTTTAAATTCTAAGTTCATTTTTCTCCTACACTTTAATCACAACAGTCCACAGGTCATTTCTCAGTCCTGGTTTGTTGGTGGAACCTGCATTTATTTGGCACAGTGCTTATCCAGTGTGCTGTTTCTACTCCTGCACCACCAGTTCTCTCTCTATGTATGACATCTGTATATTGAGAAGGCACTATGAGAATATTGCAATAATTATTTATATAATAAGGCTCTGAATAATCTAAAAGTGCTTTGGATATTGCTTTGAGCGCTGCACCTTTCTACAATCATTAAAGGAGTTGGATATTTTTCAAGCTTTCCACTTGAGCCTGGAAAAGATGCCATATTTTCTTTTTACGTGCGCTGTGAACCTCACATAATGACCATTAATGTGGTTTGCCACTTCTCCCTATTTCTTCTGACACTCTTGTCAGGGTTCCAAGTAACAGCCCATACAAAATCAAAACTTGAAGGCAGGGTTCCTCAAAGTATAGATTTATTAGGCATGTCATATTGGCACAGCCTGGTGAAACCCCAAATCTGAAGTCCCCCAGGTTTTCCCCACCCAGTTCAATATCCAAAGTTCTTTCTTCACCCTCACCCCATCACACACAATCACCAAATGCCCCCATCAGGTTTCTTTCCCCATCCTGGATGCCCCTCCAAGTGCTGGTGAGAGTGTCCTTGGTTCCCAGGAGAAATAATGTTACTTTGGCTACATATCCCCCCAGCTATCTCTTCTCCCCCCTCCCTTTCCCACAGTGCCATCCAGTTTCCTGAAGATGCTCAAAGATGGTTGCAGAGTTGCTATCTCTTTTATCATGTCCATGTTGCCCTTCAGTATTTATACTTGTTCCATGCTTTTTTTCAGAACCCTAGTCCTGTGCAAAATGGAATAACCTCACAATAAAATAATGGTTTCTACAAAGTTGGGAAAATCCCTGGTTAGGTATCGCTTTAATAAATGTCAATAAATTAAACACACATATTACAGCTCAGAAAGCCTACTTGGTCAATAATTACTAGAACTTTACACCATTAAGGAGAAATCATACACAGCAATGTCCCCACTAGTGATTTACAGTGTCATCCAACCATCACTGTAATGAGATAAAATCTGTCCTTATTATTTATTTATTGCACCAGCAATGGATAGATATTGCAATAAATTGCTGTCATGAAAATACAGAAATCTGATGTAGCATGACTAAGCAAGAGAGTTACCATGCTTGAACTGATAGACTAGATTTAATTCAGGATATGTATATGGCTGGACATAGAAACTCCAAATCCAGTAGTTGCAAAGACAACTATTTCCATTGCCACTAGCATGCCATCATACCCAGTTTAATGTCACCCCGCTAACAATCCCATTGCTGTGTTTGATCTTTCTGTAAGACTCTATTAAATTAGGTTCCTTTATGAGTTCTCGTTGGCTTCCTTTAACTAGAAACACTGCTACACAAAAAGCTTAAAAGCAACTGTCTTGTTTTTAAGCCCAGAAAGTTGGAGCTCCTGAATTTAATTGTGGCTAACCATATATCAATTTTGTTGCAGTAAAAGATATATACACATGGGTACACATACACACGCATGCACATGCACACACACGCACACACACACATATACACTGAGTAATTCACACCAGTTAAACATTTATTTGCTTAAACTTAGAATATATTTTTATTACTAACTTCTTGATTGACCGAATCTTCCTTGTATAGCTTCTAACCATAGATATGAGCCTTTTTGGTTTGAAAATCCAAACCCGTGCTTCTCAGAGCTGGACTTCAGAAATCTAACAGGAAAGGTATTCAGGCATTTTCCTTCTGTGCTATTACTCTGCTCTGTTAAACAGGAAATGTGTTCTAACTAGAATGGTAACCCAATTTGAGTGATGCATGAAATAATCCATCTCTGCAGTTTGCAAAATGCTTAGGGCTCCTTGGAGATAAAAAGTACTGTACATTATAAGACAACATTTTTTCTTATGTGTTTAACTTGTCAAGGAGTCTTACTTTTGCTTGATTCAAACAGCTACCTTAGAATAATATATTCTGTGAACCACTTTTACTGTTAATGCTTTTGAATGGAAATATGTCCCATTGCTTTTTGTACAACTTATTCTGTAGTCTCTATTTATCACTTTGATAAGGTACATGAAACTTTCTTTCTCTCTCTAGTGACATTCTAGCCTTGGATGCCTGAATATTTCATTTTATTTGTCTGAGTATATGTGTATGTGTATAAGTGACTAAGTGCATTCTAGAACTGAGTTGAAGATTCTGGTTTTTTTTATCCTGTTTTGTTTATGGTTTAATTACCAAGTCTTCTTCCTCCACCATTTTTCAGAACCAGTTGAACTAGTTACATGAAGTTTATGATACACATAACATTCTTGAGATAATTAAACATTAGTGCAGACTCAATGCAAAACTATCCATATAATGTAACATCTGAGTTGGGTTTAACTGATAATTATATCTTATAATATGTTAGATATGGGAACTGATTGGTTAATTAGATGCCATCAAGTCTATCAATTTTTAGATATGTAGAGACTACATAGGTATTTGTTTTCGTAGATTTTCATGGGTGTAGGTATGCTGGTCTTGTTGTATTCGGGTCTTTATACATATGTATATAGATACAAATCACATATCCATAGTGACATATCAATATTGTGATTTACGTAACTATATTATCACTGATATGAGGATATGCTGGAGGCAGAAGATCATCTTAATGATGATGTCAAAGGCATCATTTAATTTTGTACAGGAGAAGGCAATGCTAAGCTTCTCTTGTGTGTTACCAAGAAAAGCACATAGAGAGGATATAAAGTAGGAATTGAATCGCTACATTGTTTTGTTTTTTTTCTTAAAAAAAAAAACAAGAAACTTTCTGAATAGCAATAGCAGTTAGACTTATATACCACTTCATAGGGCTTTCAGCCCTCTCTAAGTGGTTTACAGAGTCAGCATATCGCCCCCACAGTCTGGGTCCTCATTTCACCCATCTCGGAAGGATGGAAGGCTGAGTCAACCTTGAGCCGGTGAGATTTGAACCACTGAACTGCAGATAACAGTCAGCTGAAGTGGCCTGCAGTACTGCACCCTAACCACTGCGCCACCTCGGCTCTTACAATGAAATGTCCAAATAATAGGATATCTTGTGGAGTTCTTGAAATAGATATAGTCCATTTTTTCAACACACATTCAGTAGATTTACTAAAAACAGACAAAATCTTTTTTTACAGCAGCCACAAGATGCCAGATCATCTGCATAAGAACTCACAACAATAGAGTGAGCCACACAACAACACTTAAAAAAACCCAGAGCTTAACCACTTTAACAATAACAGAGTTGGAAGGGACCTTGAAGGTCATCTAGTCCAACCCCGTGCTCACGCAGGAGACCTATACTGGGATTCCAACCACCAAACTGCCAACCTTTCACTTATATTAAAAATGTTCTAATAAACAACACAAACAGAAAGTCACCCCAAGAATAACACTCCTATAGATCAGCAGATTACCAGGGATCAAAGTGGCCCACAAACTTATAAAAACACTACAAAGACTTCTGTGAAAACCTGAATATCACCAGATTGCAATCGGTATTGCGTAAGACAAATAAGATAGCAGCTGAATAAAAGAAAAAGAAACACAACTGCAATTAAGGAGCGAGATAGATACTATAACAGCTGCCCATGCCCTCAATACATATCACAAATTTGACTAAGACAATATGGTGGGGGGGGGAGGATCACACGGACTATGCAAGAGACAGGCAAGCCATTCCCAACAATTTAATCAAAATAATAAAATAATAATGATCACAGGAAACCTCCAATCGCCAATCCATTCCTTCAGCTTCAGATTTTACAGGTGACAAATACTGCAAGGCAATCTCCACTTCTAAACCGTTGCATTGAAGAAACCAACAAAGGCTTCATAGATACTGATTTAGTTTAGTTTAGTTTAGTTTAGTTTTGGTTTATTTGTATGCTGCCCTTCTCCAGGAGGGACTCAGGGCGGCGAACAACTCAAAGGGGAAAGGGAACATAAACAACAGTACACATAATTAAAATACACGAAAGTCACACAGCCATACCAGTCGAGAGGGGAGGGGAACTCATCAACCCCAGGCCTGCCGACACAGCCAGGTTTTGACGCTTTCCGGAGGAATTTTTCCTCTTATATCCCAGCAATTGGTATATATATACATAGATCACTTCCTTTTGATGCAGGAAGTAATATCTAGCTTGTATTAAATGAACAGGAAGTAATATCTAGCTTGTATTAAATGAACAGCAGTAGGATTAATACCCATAAAATTGCCTGAGAGCATCTTTGCACATATTATTTATTTATTTAAATGATTTATAGTGTCACTCATTTTCCTGAGAGACTCTAAGCCGCATATAAGAATAAAACCACCCCAATATTATAACTGTTATGTTGTTCCTGCTAAAGAGGAACAACACCACCACCCCCCGCAAAAGGGCACATCACCGAAAGAGCTCACATTAGCTCCTGACCCAAATAGTTGTGGGATCAACCAGGTCTCCAGAGTCTTAGGAAAGATTACCAGGTGTGGGACTACCTAGATCACTGGGAGGAGGATGTTCCACAGGACAGGTGCAGCCATAGAGCTGCTCCTATCCTGGGTTCAAACTTCACTCTTAAGAAAGCCACTTTGAGTCAGTTTGCCAACAGCTTCTATGGATAGCAAATCATAGCAATAGCAGTTAGCAATAGCAGTTAGACTTATATAGCGCTTCATAGGGCTTTCAGCCCTCTCTAAGTGGTTTACAGAGTCAGCCTATCGCCCCCACAGTCTGGGTCCTCATTTCACCCACCTTGGAAGGATGGAAGGCTGAATCAACCTTGAGCCGGTGAGATTAGAACCGCCGAACTGCAGATAACAGTCAGCTGAAGTGGCCTGCAGTACTGCACCCTAACCACTGCGCTACCTCGGCTCTTGCTCATCACATCTTCCCATGGGAAAATAGCCTTACTGCTCTGTCTTATCATCTTCCTGCTCCTGGAAAGCAGTTGCCAATTGCTTTTGTTTTTGTGGTCCAGTCTTCCTGGACACATACACGTGTGTGTGTGTGTGTGTGTGTGTGTGTGTGTGTGTGTGTGTGTGTGTTTGAGTGAGTGAGTGAGTGAGTGAGTGAGTGAGAAAGAAGGAGAAAGTGTCAATGTACAGTTAAGGTAAAGGTTGCCCTCGCACATATGTGCTAGTCGGGGCAGTGCTCATCTCCATTTCAAAGCCGAAGAGTCAGCGCTGTCCAAAGACGTATCCGTGGTCATGTGGCCAGTATAATTAAACGGCGAAGGCACATGGAACATTTACTTTCCCACCAAAGGTGGTCCCTATTTTTCTACTTGCATTTTTACATGCTTTCGAACTGCGAGTTTGGCATACGCTGAGACAAATAACGGGAGCTCACGCCTTTACGTGGCACTTGGGATTCGTGTCGCCAAACTGCCAACCTTTCTAATTGACAATCTCAGCGTCTTCGCCACTGAGCCCCTGCATCCCCAATGTACATTTACATGTAGGTAAAATTACCAGTTGAAGAAGAAGAAAAAAAAATCTTTCTCTTGTTCTTTCTAATATCCAGCTACCATTGTTCTTTCATTGAGTTGTAACTGTTATAAATAAAAGGTTGCCCATTTTAAACCTATCAGAATCTTCGTCTGTTCTTAATAATTCTTTTCTTGAGCTTATTACTTTCTTCTGTGTTAAAAAAAGGCCAGTGGTCCACCCTTTCACCCTCTCTTAAATGTCTAAGGCATGGGTGACAAACTCAAGGCCCACAGGCCGGATACAGCCCATGGGGTGCTTAAATCTGGTCCATGGAGCTAGCCTGGAAATAGCAAAGCACTGACCTATGGTGCTTCTGCATGTGGGGCCCCTGTGCCCTGTTTTGGCTGGCACGGTGCTGCAGGAGGCGTTCGTCCCATCTCCACCCCCTCCTCTTCCCCCCAGTTGGCCCATGGAGGAGAACAACTATAATGATCCGGCCCTCAAAGAAATCCAGTTTCCACCCCTGGTCTAAAGTATTCAGATTTCAATTAAAACCCCCAAATAATCCTGGTTTATTCATTATTTTAATGTTTTCTAAACATTAATTTTCTAATATTTGCTATTTCTTATTTATATAATCATTGTATATTCACAAATCAATGGCATCCTCAGGAAAAATCTGGATTTTAGTATGTTACTGTAGCAGAATCATATCAGTGTTGGGATGGTTATATGTTCCTCTCCCCCAATGTTTTTAAACAAAGTTAAATGAGGATTTGAGAATATTTTTATATGTATAAATGAAAATAAGTGGGATGAAAAGCAAGCAGACTTTGTATTACTAGGATTTTTATTTTAGGTGTAATTGGATTAGAAGAAATTATTCAACTGTATCATTTACTTTATTATTAGAGAACAAAATCCGGAAATCATTTGTGATATTATGATTTGTTTAATAAGGCTATCATCTGAGATCCAGCTACACAGGGAAATGGCTGGTATTAGTGGGTTGTTTGTATGATATTTCTCCCTAAATAATAAATATTGTGCAGACATATTATATTTTTATTTATTATGTGCTATTATGATTATACATTAAATTAGAAACAAATATTAAGTATGTCCACTGTGGAAATCCTTGCTACGATTCGTACAGGAGAAAGACCAGAGGTGAACTGGTTCGTCAAATCTACCGAACCGGTTAGAAGAGGTTCCACCAGTGGACCCAGAAAGCAGGCCACATCTACAGAAGAGGTTCCAAATTTTTTGAAACCCACCACTGCCACACACACACACACACACACACACACACACACACAGAGAGAGAGAGAGAGAGAGAGACATACAGACAGACTGACACAGAGAGAGAGAGAAAGAGAAAGGAAGAAAGAAAAAAAGAAAGAAGAAAGAAAGAAAAAGAGTGAGAGAGAGATGAAAGAAAAAAGAAAAAAGGGACAGAGAGACAAAGGGAAAGAAAAAGAGAGAGAGAGAGAGAAAAAAAAAACATGGTCGGCAAGCCACTCCCACCAGGTCACATGGCTGGCAAGCCACTCCCACAAAGGAAGCCACACCCACAGAGTAGGTTCCAAAAAATTTTGAAACCCACCACTGAGAAAGACATAGTTGACTAGTTTGACAAATGAACAGTCTGAAGTCAGTTGAAATGATGGCTCTTTGTTGGATAAAAAGTATAGCTCAAAAGAAAGAAAGGCTGTGAGAAGACATCAGAATTGACTCTTGAGAAAAAGAGAACATACTGTAAAAGTACTGAGGCACTACAGTAAATAGCAAAGTAAGTGCTATAGGGCTGCCAGAAACCAATGTAAAAAAGTCCTATAGACGTCTTTGAGTCAATTTCCTACATAGACAGATTTTTCTGTAAGCAAGGATTATATGTGATTTATGGTGAATACAATTTATTTGTGAAAGGCTACATCCCTGTGACATCTCCAAACAACCAACGTTTCATTTCAATGGAGTTAAAGGCTTGTACTTTATTTCCTCTCTGTGTACAGATTTAAACTAGATTCTCAATGTAACTTTAAAATATTTTGGGATGTACTATTTCTCTTTACTTCTGTTCATTCACAACCCTCTGATACTTTATAAATTACTTATCTTCCATTAATAATGCTTAACATGGGGTATTAACCTCCTATACATTTCTAATTAGTTTTTAATGAATTTTAGTTTGCTTGTAAGGATAAAAAAAAAGCTAGCTGACTAACTACCACAAATTTAATCTCCATTACTGAAGCACAAGACAATCACCCTTGGGAATTCATGTCCTTGAAATTTTCATGTTAAACTATCATGACTCAAATGAAAATGCACCTATGCTTATCCCATTAGCTTTATCCTGTAATGTGTTCTGAATAATATATATATAACTTCTAATGGCAATATACTAACTCGGCGTTACTACATAACTAAACCTTTGCATTATTCCATATGCAACTAACAATAGTCTAGATATCAACTTTCCTATAATAGAGAAAAACATCAAAAGAATATAAATATCTGAAAATATTAACGTGAAATCTCCAGGTTGTGTTATTATAAGCAACAATTTCTTTCTCAAGTAGAATATATTTAAATAAAGCATTAATTTAACTGGATCTGCAACAATATAAATACTATGAAGTCATTTTTAAAATATTACTTCTTGCTGGAAAAAAAATCTAAAAATCTATTGCAATGTTTACATTTTTTTTACTGTTTTTATTGGTTAATTAAAACAAGATGAGCAAAAAGCAAAAACAGAAAGAGAAAAGATACACACATATAAACACACACACACACACACACAAGTAATATTTTAGAAAAAACCTTAAAAAGCAAAACAAAAAAATGATTTAAAAAAAATATAAAAGGGGCATTCTGGTAGTTCCCTTCTCTTTGCCTACTTTTTTTCCCCTTTAACTAATTACTATTTGAATATTGTTATCCTTATTTTGGACATTATTACTCATTTGTGTTTAGATCACTGTATACATAACAGTGTGAAATCACAACTGCCAGTTCTCTAGCTGTTCTTGGCCTCCATATGCAGCATGTTTTCCCCAAGAATATAAGATGCTGTAATTTATCAGTGTAGTATATATGTAGGTATGGCCTTTTTGTAATTGGCAGTTGGGCATTTACAACTTACAATCACATTTGAACCCAAAATTTCTGTTGCTAAGCAAGACAGTTGTTAACTGAATTTTGCCCCATTTTATGGCCCTTCCTTGCCACAGTTGTTCAGTGAATCACTGCAGTTCTTAAGTGAATCTTGCTTCCCCGTTGACTTTGCTTGTCAGAAGGTCATAAAAGTTGATCACATGACCCTGGGACGCTGTAACCATCACAACTATGAGCCAATTGCTAAGCATTTGATTTTTAATCGCGTGGCCATGGGATGCTGTAATGATTTTAAGTGTGAAAAATTGTCATAAGTCTCTTGTTTCATTGCTATTGTAACTTCAAATAATCACTAAATAAACTGTTCTAAGTATCAGCATATATATTTACGTAAAAATATCATTTTCTGTGATCATACCTAATCAAACTTTTGTGATTATAGTTTAAATTTTACTTTCAAAAATTTGAGAATGTTTTCATGTTTTTGCAAAAATGACCACATACGATTAAACATTTCTTCTTTTTTGTGACATGGCATATCCAACAT
This sequence comes from Thamnophis sirtalis, assembly GCF_051295495.1. Classification (NCBI taxonomy): domain Eukaryota; kingdom Metazoa; phylum Chordata; class Lepidosauria; order Squamata; family Natricidae; genus Thamnophis; species Thamnophis sirtalis. The sequence goes on from NW_028261386.1 coordinate 124,979,356, forward strand.
TTATTGTTATATGATTTTTCCATCTTAGCAACTGTTAACAAATATATATATTATATATACAGTGTGTGTGTGAACAGTTGCTACAATGGATATATATATTTCTGTTCACCACAAACACAAACACACACAGACACACACAAACACCCTAGGTGTAGAACATTTCCCTCAGATTGTAGCTTGATATAAATTTTATTGATCTTTTTTCTATAGATCTTCCCACTGTTCCACTGTTATTCTTTCTTTGAAATTTTTCATCCATTTTATCATGCAATTTTTATTTGTTCTGTCTCTATATCATATTTATAGATACCTCCTAAGAAATTATCTTGATCCTGCATAAATATTTCAAATTCTATCATGTTTTTCAGTGTCCTTCCTTCCTTTTTAAAAATATTTTTTTTATTTTTTTCAATTATTTGCAAATATATTAACCATGGTAGACTTCTTCCTTGATTAAGTAATTCTTGGTGTTTGTTCTTTTTTTTCTTAATTCCAAATGCATGCAGAATCAGATGTTTCTTACTGTAATTGTATTTGAATTAAGAAGCATTCAAGGATTATGCTATTGGTTAAATTGTTGGACTGTTTAATGCTTTTACAAAATTCGAAATTTTGAACAGATTTTCCCTTACAACGTATCTCTTCAGATTCTTCTCTCTCTTTCCTTATACCATAAATATCTGTGAAGTCCATTGGTTAAGGCTGCTCCTTCTTTAGCTAATATTCTGTTACTCGGAAGTACTATCTATTCTGTTATAGACAGTTGGCTTTATAATTCCAATCAAATATTTATAATCTGAGACTTGGGAAAGCTAATCCACTACTTTTATGTCTTGCAAAATTTTGAATTTCACAGTAACCTTTTGCCTGTTTGATATAAATATTTAAATTGCTATTTGCCAATCCTATTTTTTTTTTAATTTGGAATACAATTTGGTCCCCTTTGAAATAAGAAATTCATTTTGGGTAATACCTTCATTTTTATTGCCACTGTAAGTCCTAGCCAGGGAAATGTTAAGGTTGTCCACATGCCAATGTCTTATTTCTTCCCATAAGTTAGTATATTTTGTTTTTATTGCATCCGGCCAAGTCCTAAATATTTCATTGTACATTTTGTTGTCACAATCAATTTTCTTTATTCACAATTTTTTTTTCCTCAGAGGTTAAGTGCCTTGCTATTATGTTTATTCTTTTCTCAGATTTTGTATCCAAAAAAGCAATCAAAACCTTTTCAATTATTTTCATCAACTACTGTATGGACCTTTGTGGTTTCATAATTGTTAATACTATCATCATCAGCATAACACTTAATTTTTCCCTTGAATTTTGATTCCAGTTACATATTTATTTTTTTCAGATCTTATTGGGCAAAATTTCTGGAATGATTACAAATTGTAAAGGGGAGATTGGACATCATTGTCATGTGCTTTTGCTGACTGGAAATCTTGTGTGTGTGCAGGGGGGTTCCATTCATAATTGAAATAATCTTTTTTTTCCCATTAAAGTTGAAGAGATATAACTGTAACCACATTTCTCTGGATTGGTATTTTTTGCTTCAACTATATGAAGGAGCACACAAATAAGTGGTAATAGGAATGACGTATAAATTAGAATGATTATGCAGCCTTGTTGGAGCAATTTCAACATCGGTATAGCTGTTCCTGTTCCAATGTCAGAACTTGGTTTAAAATATGTAAATAATATCCTGTCATGTTTTGAGATGCCTCTGATTATTATCATAATTAAAATGTGCACAATTAATTTACCATACTATATATACTTTAACAGATAAAGTTTCACCTTTATTGAAGGCAATGTTCTCTTGGGCTTTTTCATTTCTTCAAAATATCCAGTGAGACTCAAATAATAGTAATAGCAGTTAGCAGGTTTATATACCGCTCCGTAGTGCTTTAAAGCCCTCTCTAAGCGGTTTACGGAGTCAGCATATTGCTCCCAACAATCTGGGTCCTCATTTTACCCACCTCAGAAGGATGGAAAGCTGAGTCAACCATGAGCCAGTGAGAGTTGAACTACCGAACTGCAGCTGGCAGTCAGAAGAAATGGTCTGCAGTACTACATTCTAACCACGGTGCCACCATAGCTAAGAATCCTATTATAACCTAGAAACGTGATGGCAAACCTATGGCATGGGTATCCAAAGTGGCACGCAGAACCATGTCACCTGGAAGGTGTGGCGTCGTCCATTCCTCTTCTGGCGCACAAGCACATGTGACAATCAGCTGGCCTTCGTGCATGCAGCAGTGCTGAAACTAGAAGACATGGTCTTCCATTTTCTGGCGTGAGCGTGCACATGGGTCAGCTGATCATCATGCACACATGTGTGCCAGTAAGCGGAAGACCGCCTGGACACTGTGCATGTGGACGCCAGAATAAAGGAATTCATTTTCTGGCACGCGTATGCCCCCTGGGCAGTTCCTCTTCCAGGTTGCAGTCCAGATGAGGGCACTCGATGCTGAAAAGATTTGCCATCATTGACCTAGAAGCTTAGTGCAATTCCAGATTTTTTATCCATTGCACACTATGTAAATTATAACAGCCATACATAACATGTTATGTATAAAGATGAAAACAATATCTTTTAAATTCTTATGTTTTGCATCTGGGTGAGCTTGATAGGGACACTGGTCAATCTAGAGTGCAAACAGGCTATGGAAAGCTTTTTTTACATTTGTATGCACAACTATATTTCATTGATAACAAGAGAAAGACAATGTCTTTTTCTTTGCACTGCTCTTCTAGAAATAATTGGATTCAGTTTTTTCCTATAAGCAGTGCAGCAACAATATAATTACAAAATGTATTGAGAAGATTAACTGGATTTGAAAATATTTTATAATCGAATTTAAGGTGTTTTACCCATTGGTATACCACTCTAGTCTTGCTTGATAAAATAAATAATTCTTTTTCTAAACATTGTTGAAAAGGTACAAGTAGGTTGGATCATTCTTTCCTAAGCGGTGGTAATAATGTAAAACCAAACAACATTGAAAAAATGATTTAATGCAGGATGAAACAAATGTTGAAAGTTGCAAGCCTGTTTCAACCAGAGATATTTCTATTAAATTTTACCAAATCATAAATCCGTTCAAAATACACCAAAGTAACAGTGTAAATGAGAACTCTGAAACAAGCCTTTTCTTCAGTCAAATGAGAAGCTTTTCCAATTATGCCTTGGCCAATCATTCGTTCTGAGCTCACCTATTTAACAAAAAAGATTGTTATGGCAATGAAATGAGGAAAGACCACCGTGAACATCTGGAGGAAATTTAATATATAAATTGCACAATAAATGAAGGGACATGTGGAATATGGACCAGACTTTGTGGACCTATTCATTTGCATTTGTATTTATTAGTTTGTCAAACATGTACAAGATAGCAGGCATAAATATAAAAATGGACATGAATGAAAGAAATGAATACAAATAATTGGGGACAGTAGGACAGAGATGGTAGGCACCAGTGGTGGGTTTCAAAATTTTTTCGAACCTACTCGGTGCGTGTGGTCTCCTTTGTGGGAGTGGCTTGCCGGCTATGTGACCTGGTGGGAGTGGCTTGCCGGCCATGTGTTTCTCTCTCTCTCTTTCTCTCTCTCTCTCTCTCTCTCCTTCCTTCCTTTTGTCTCTCTGTCCCTTTTTCCTTTTTTTCTTTCATCTCTCACTTTTTCTTTCTTTTTTTCTTTTTTTCTTTCTTCCTTCCTTTCTCTTTCTCTTTCTCTGTGTGAGTCTTTCTGTGTGTGTGTGTGTGTGGTGGGTTTCAAAAATTTTTGGAACCTCTTCTGTAGGTGTGGCCTGCTTTCCGGGTCCACTGGTGGAATTTCTTCTAACCGGTTCGGTAGATTTGATGAACCGGTTCTACCAAACTGGTGCGAACTGGTAGGAACCCACCTCTGGTAGGCACACTGGTGTGCTTATGCACACCCCCTTTATGGACCTCTTAGGAATGGGGTGAGGTCCACGGTAGGCAATTTAAGGTTGAAGCTGTGGTGGTTACAGGGTGTGTTCCTCCTTCTATTCAAATATCTTTAAAACACACTTCTAGAGAATAAATTTTGGCAATGGATAAAGGAAAAGATAGAGGGATGGTTAAACATGACAGATACAGTATGAGTAAAGACAGCACTGAATCTTTTTCACACATCCTTTCAGCAGTACGTCCCAGTACATTTAAAAAAGCCATTCTTTTTTAGCTTCAAAATTTGCTTTCTTTGGTGACAATCCCAGTGATAGTGATATATATCTGCCTTCACACTCATATTCAGAAGACTAGAATGGGTCTCTGAGCAGTTGTCCAAGCTTTCAAGAAATGCCAGTGCCATTTTACAAAGTGCCCCTTTGTGACTGATATTATTGAATATTCAGATGTTTAATAGGAATGCTAGAAATCAAACATTTACAGAATTGCAGAAAAAAATATAGATAATTTGATGAGTGGGTGAGGAATCAATCTGACATGAAAATTATATACTATAATATCTCTTCAGCTCTATAGCGGAGAAGGGGAAAAAATCTCTTCCGCCCTAGAAAAAAAAACCCATCAGTGTCTTTCATTAGCTTCTCCTGGTATCTTTTTATAAAGAAAATGTCCTATAGTACTGTAACATGATGGTTGATTGAATCGCATTGTAGAAGCCTACTGATTAGGAAGTATGAAGGAAACATTGTTAATAATCCTATCATAATTTAATTAAAAAAAATAAAATCGTGCCTGAATTTCTAATACAGAAGGAAGCTGCAAAAATAGAGTTGTGTTTTAACAAGATGTATAATTACTATAGGAATGCAATTAAGATGCCAGAAGGACAACTTTAAATTCCCCACTACTAGCATTTCTCAAGCTAGTAGTGCCATGAGGATATCTGCACATGTCACTACTCATTAGGAGATGTGTATAGTTGCAATACCAGCCATTAAGTGATATCTGAAACAAGTCAGCAGTTCTACAGTCTGGATGCTCTTTTATTGCAGCAAAATATGTTGAATTACTGTTTAGTTTGATATTATTTCCGACATGATTATTTTTATTACCCGCAGCTTGCAGCTCTCTATATAAGTTTTAATACATTTTTAATATACTTGCAGAATCCTCAGTAGATGCTACTGCAGGATCTTAACTATCCTATTTTTTAAGCTTGCAATGTCAGTGAAATTGCCATTTCCACAAAAGACTCTGTAACTTACTGTAGTGATTAAAGTACAATGATTTATCATTCATTTTGCTATACTACTTTCCCCCTGACTGTTGCAGCTATATTAGCAAAATTCATATTATTACAAAACCATATTATGATGCAGTCATTTTAAACCACTTCCATTCAGCACTAAAGTATTTCACTAATGTAGCTATAACAGTGGCCAATAAAATTTAAATACTGAGAACAGTTGAGTTTGCCAAGTGGAAGAATAATGTTGGAGCACAAAGTGTTACCAACATATACTTTTCATCAGCTAGTCTACAGTGCCTTCATATTTTTGGGAATCTGACATAACTTACATTTTATGCAGCAATTCATTTCTATACATCTAAATGTGTACTCTAATTAAAGTACACATTTAGATTTATAAAATGAATAGCTACATAAAGTTGAAACTGGGCGTTGGTTCTCACCTGACATGCTCATCCTCTATTGAAGTGGAGACAGCAGCCAGAGTGGGTTTGCTCTGTCCAGTAACCAATTGGACTGAGTCTACACTTATGATGTCATTGGGTCCTTGGTGACTCCTCCCCAGTTTAGACGAAGTAGACTGTAGACTCAAGTGAGAATTGTGAGAATAAAACATACATGTATCAAGTCCATACTCTCTCTCCTCCGCACAAAAAGTTCTGAACTGTGTGAAACACCCCCAGGGTGGGGCTGGCTGCTGTTTCCACTTCAATAGAGAATGAGTGTGTCAGGTAAGAACAAACACCCATTGTCTTATGGTCGTGGAGACAGCAGCCAGAATGGGACTTACCAAAGATGGGGTTGTCCACTAGGGTGGGAATACTAAGAAAATCCGTTAGGCCACAAGTACTTGTTGTAGTACCCTGCACCCAAAGGCTTCATCAGCCATGGCATACTTGTCTAACTTGTAATGATGTATGAAGACTGTGGGAGACATCCATGTGGCTGCCCAGCAGACTTCTTGCAATGTGGCTTGCATGGACCAAGCAGCAGTTGTCATAGCATTTCGTGTAGAATGAGCTGTAATGTTTAGAGGTACCTGCAAGGACTGAAGTTCATAAGACAGTTTAATACAGGCCCTGATCCACCGCCCCAGACTTGACGATGAAGCCTTGTTACCCAAGGAAGCTCGGCGAAAAGATAGGAAGAGGAACTCCGAGTGGCGGACGAAGTGGTGCGCTCAATGTAGATCTTGAGGGCACGTCGTACATCAAGAGTGTGCCACTTACGCTCCCTCTCACAATGAGGAGAAGGACAGAAATCATGTAAGGTTAACTCTTGACCTCTGTGGAAGCTGCTATTCACCTTCGGTATGAATGTCGGGTCCAGTCTTAAGACAACTGAATGGCTGACTGAAAGGGCAGCCAAATCAGAAATGCATCTGGCAGATGTTATAGCCACCAAAAACAACGTCTTAAAGGACAACAGTTTCAAAGAGGTGGATCTCATTGGTTCAAAGGGCGAGGAAGTCAAGGCCTCTAGGACACGAGGTAAGTCCCAAGTCAGATATCTATGGATGGCTGGGAGATGGAGATTGGAGGCTCCATGGAGAAATCTCCGGATCAAAGGATGAGGATAGATGTTTGGAGGCAAGACTGTCTAGGACAGAAGCCAATGAGGCCACCTTTTGGTGTAATGTATTAGGGGTAAGCCCCTTATCAAGCCTCCTCTGCAAGAAGTCCAATATCTGAGGAATGGGTGCTTTAAGTGCGTCAATAGTAATGTTAACACACCAAAGTGCAAATGCCCGCCAAGTGGCATCTTAAATGTGGTTAGTAGACCTTTTGCGTGATGCCTGAATGGTAGCAGTGACGTTGAGGGAGATGTTATTGGCCCTTAAGGCTTGCCACTCAATCACCATGTGGTTAATTGTAGCCACTGGAGGTCAGGGTGACAAACTAATCCTTGGTGTAGAGACAGGAGACACCGGGGAATGTGCCATGGATTGGAGATTGACAGAGTCACTAGATTGGCATACCAAGGCCGGCCTGGCCAATTCGACGCTAGTAGTAAGAGTTCTGCCTCTTGCTCCAACATTTTCTGAATTACCCTCTGAATGAAGGGAGATGGGGTGGAAACACATACAGGAGATCTTTGGGCTAATGGCACCTGAGGGCATCTACTCCTTCTACCGTGGAATCCATGAACCACGAGTAATACCTGGGTACCTGGTTGTTCCTCCCGCCTGCAATGTGCTTTAAGACAAAATCAAAATGGTTGAAGTATTGAGCCCATCGGACTAGTTTGGGTGATAGTTTCCATGGGGTCCTAAGCGCCTCCAGATTTTTGTGGTCAGTCCAGACTTCGAACAGTTCCTGGCTCCCTTCCAACAGGTGTCTCCAGGTTAGCAGTGCCCATCATACTGTGAACACCTCCTTTTCCCATTCTCTGCACACCATCCTGCAGGGAGTCAGGAAAGGCAACTTCCTCAAGTCAGTAGACTTAATCAAAGCTTAGTTTCATATTCCCATCTTCATAGACCATCGAAAATATCTCTGTTTCTCTTATGGGGGGAGGTACTTCCAGTACTGAGCTCTTCCATTCAGACTGTCCTCAGTTGTTGATTTTGTCTTAAAGCACATTCCAGGCGGGAGGAACTTTCTAACTGACACCCTCTCCCGCATGCCTCAGTACAAATATGAATGGGAGCAGTAGTGGATACCATCATTCCCTCTACTCAAACAGGTGCCCAAGTAGGCGCCATGACCGGCAAGACCAACCCGCAAGTGACCTAACCACGATACTCAAAACCAAACTGCTAGCAGACCCCTGGTTCCAAAACAACCAACACATCTTGACAAAAAGAGATGACCTTGCATGGAAGGGGACAAATATCTATATTCTCTGTCCTTTCTGTATAGCAAAAAGTAAAAGCACAGACGACTTATTTTTATAAGAATTTATTTCATACTGTTCAGTTTACTGATATTCCTGTAGCTAAAGAAAGATTCCTTGGTTTGTTACCAGGGAGAAATTCAGAAATAGATTTATCTGTGACCTATTTCATAGTCAGATTTTCAAATTCATTTCATGATCTGATAAATCCATAAATAATAGGTCAAAAGACAGATAGGGAGGTAATGGAATTGGAACTGGTTATGGACGGCAGTCACAGATTATCATTCATCACTGCTCATTAATACACACACACACACACACACACACACACACACAAACACACTATATTTTTTGCATTTAAAGTTGTTACTGAGAAAATGGAGCACAACATGAAGTAAATTAGGATATCACTTACAATGCGGGGGAAACCTGGCGCTCTAGGCTGGAGAAAATTGGGGGTGGGGATGAAATCTCAGAAAAAGAAAACTGCATGAAAATTAACTAGGAGTCAAAGTCAGTTCAAAGGAGATTTTACCATTAATGTGAATATATATGAATTAAAGCAACCAGATATACATGCAATTCTGGAATAACAGCAAATGCCGTTTAATAACTATGAAATTGGCATTAAAGTGTAATTCTTCAATTCAGTCCCCAATGAGCAGATCAGCAGAAAAGATTCAAAGTCTCAGGAGAGAACGGGGGTAAAAAAAAAACTGGCTTTCAAATGTTGACTTGTATTCTGTAGTATATTTTCCATTTAGTTCTAGAAGAAGAACAGGGGCTACAGTGAGAAAAAAAGTTGCTGAATAGAACAAGGGTATCTTCAGAAATACTTTTCCCCCAATCTGGGAGTACTTATTATGATATGCCTTATTAATATTAAAGTTAAAAATACCTGCTGACCTTAAATGATGAATTATTTCAGATACCAAAACCAAAGCAATAAATATACATATATGTGTTATAAAATGGATGAGTATGTGTTTAAATATATCCCACTGCATTCTTAAATTAATCTAGAATTTTACAGGAACCTTGACTAGCATGCAAAACTCTCTTTTTTCAGTCTATATGGTATAGTTTATAAGATGTATATCCTATAAAACAATTTGCCAGTTTCTTAAACCATGAATGAAGGTGGAAGAATATAACGGTAATATTGCTATTTGCATCAGTGTTTTCCGTCTGGAATAAACACTCATACCTTGACAAGTAGTATATGGCAAAAGTCCATCATTCTAGGAAATGTCAAGACATATATTTACTTCCCACTTTGAAGCACAACTGTTCAAAATTCATAAGCATAAATTTGGTATTATTAATTTACAGTGGTTCTTACAAGTTTATGAAGCCTCTTGAATTTTCAGTCTTTATGCATATATTAAATATATGCATAAGCACATATTTAAATATAACCTAAAATGTGATCTGTGTTCTATACTTCTAAAATTATCCAAAGAGAACCTAATTAAATAAATGAGTAAAAATGTTGTATTTGTTCATTGATTTATTGAAGAAAATTTGAAGGAAAAATGAAATGTTTTATTCAATTGGATGATAATAAAGTATGAATGTCCTTCCTTATTTAAGGAACAGAAATCTGGATACTCACTAGAGCCGAGGTGGCGCAGTGGTTAAATGCAGCACTGCAGGCTACTTCAGCTGACTGCAGTTCTGCAGTTCGGCTGTTCAAATCTCACCAGCTCAGTGTTGACTCAGTCTTCCATCCTTCCGAGGTGGGTAAAATGAGGACCCGGATTGTTGTTGGGGGCAATATGCTGACTCTGTAAAACCGCTTAAAGAGGGCTGAAAGCCCTATGAAGCGGTATATAAGTCTAACTGCTATTGCTATTGCTACTATCAAGGTTTGATCTTTACAACACAGATATGTAGAAGTGTGTCATGACTTGAAAAAGGGGAACCTCCAAGGAACTCCCAAAAAGTTGGAGAAATTACAAAACTATTTCCAAAGAGTTTGGAATCCAGCAGTCAACTGTCATATACAAATGGAATCAATCCAATATCACTGTTCCCCTCCCCAGGATTTGCTCGTCATTCAAGATCACACCAAGAGCAAGGTGTGTAATATTATGAGAAGCCCAGGGTAACATCTAACAACTAAAGGCCGCTCTTGCATTGGCTGCTATCAATGTTTATGAGACCATAATCAAGAGAATTCTGAACAACAATACTGCGCATGGTAGGATTGCTAAGGAGAAAGCTGCTACTTTTCAAACAGAACATTTTGGTCCATGTACAATTTGTGAAAGGACCACATGCATAACCCAGAATGCTACTGAAATAATGTTGTATGGATGGATGGTACCAAAACAGAACCATAATCCACTGATGCGATTCAATTTTTTTTACTACTGGTTCTGTGGGTGTGGCTTAGAGGGTGTTGCAGTGGAAGGCTGCTGTAAAATCTCCATTCCCTCCAGTAGTGGGTTTCAAAAAAATTTGGAACCTACTCTGTGGGTGTGGTCTCCTTTGTGGGAGTGGCTTGCTGGCCATGTGACCTAGGGGGAGTGGCTTGCCGGCCATGTGTTCTCTCTCCCTCTTTCTCTCTCTCCCTCTCTCTTTCCTTCTTTTTGTCTCTCTGTCCTTTTTCTTTTTTTCTTTCATCTCTCACTCTTTTTCTTTCTTTTTTCTTTTTTTATTTATTTATTTCTTCCTTTCTTTCTTTCTCTCTCTCTCTCTCTCTCTCTCTGTGTGTGTGTGTGTGTGTGTGTTTGTGTGTGTGGCAGTGGTGGGTTTCAAAAATTTTTGGAACCTCTTCTGTAGGTGTGGCCTGCTTTCCGGGTCCACTGATGGAACCTCTTCTAACCAGTTCGGTAGATTTGACGAACCGGTTCTACCGAATAGGTGCGAACTGGTAGGAACCCACCTCTGATTCCCTCCCCACTCCAGGGGGAGGTTGCTGTAAAATCTCCATTTCCTTCTGATCAGCTGGGACTCAGGAGGCAAAGAATAGATTGGGGTGGAGCCAGTCAAAGGTGATATTTACCGGTTCTCCGAACTACTCAAAATTTCTGCTACTGGTTTGCCAGAACTGGTCAGAACCTGCTGAATACCACATGTGCCTTAATCCTAAAGTATTATTTTTCTAAATAAATGATTATATATATATATATATATATATATATATGTATGTATGTATGTATGTATGTATGTATGTATGTATGTATGCATGCATATGTATATGTGTATGTATGTATGTATGTATGTATGTATGTATGTATGTATTCAAATGGAAAATATACTGTAACATTTTAAATGGGATATTTAATTATTTAGTAGTTAATTGTTTATTTTGGTGATCTTGAATCAATCTTGATTCTTGTTGATTGCTGAACAAATCCTTTCTGTTTTCTTGGCAACATTTTTCAGAAGTGGTTAGCCATTACCTTCTTCCTAAGGCTAAGAGAAATCATGAGATCAAAGTCACCTTACTGACTGAGTACAACTGTCATTTCAAAAGAGTTAAATCAATGTAAATTCAAATTATAATTGTTTTATTAAATTTATATATTGTCATCTCGCTGTTTAGAATGAAATCTTTTTGAATGTTTCTAGTATAAATCTTATGATGCATTACTTAGTAAGGCGGTTGTTTAAAAATGTTTGATTAGCCACTGTTACTTGGAAACAAGGATTCACTAGGTCTTTATGCTGAATTATATGGAATTTGTCTACCACTTGCTATGTTTGGATATAAAAGGTCAGTCAATTGATGTTTGCCAATGTATTTATCTATCCTTTCCACACATTTCACAAGGATTCAAAGTCACTCCTGATATGATGGTCACAGGATTGCATTAGGGTACGGTATTATTGTACAAAATATTTATTTGAACATTTAGGAAATTTTCTGATTGTTTATATTTGCTACAGAACAGAATTTTGGGAATGTTATCTGTAACATCTATCTATAAATACACAGTAAGCATGTAACTGTATTTAAACACAAAGAATATAAGTATTTGTTCATGTGTTGAACAACATGTGTTGTATACATTAATACATATCCTGTTCATTGCAGTTTACATTTTTTAAATGTATATTCTTAAACGATATGTAGTCAGTAAGAATTTATTCAGTAAAGGTATAAAGGTATGCTTTTATTCAGATATGCTTTTATGTAAAAAAGTAAGCTGCAGTAAAGTAATAGATCTGGCATTAGGCGTTTAAAATGGATTTGAATAAATTTAATTTTTTAGTCTATTCAAAAGTGGACACGATTTTAAAGCTTATAATTAAATGTAATTCATGGCTGAAATATCAACATTCTATGATAATGGATTAGAGAAATTGGCCTTAATTGATGCTGAAAATCTAAATATAATATTCATTTATAATGGATTATAGTTTCTTAAGACTTCTAAATGCTTATACCACTTTCACACTTCGAATTAATGCTTACTTAAATCTCAGTTCAAAAAGTTCAAAAGTTCAAAAAGAAGTGAAAACTTTCAAATAACTTGGATTTTATTGTTGTTCCATTGTTGGCGCAGTGGTTAGGGTGCAGTACTGCAGGCCACTTCAGCTGACTGTTATCTGCAGTTCAGCGGTTCAAATCTCACCAGCTAAAGGTTGACTCAGCCTTCCATCCTTCCAAGGTGGGTGAAATGAGGACCCAGACTGTGGGGGCGATATGCTGACTCTGTAAACCACTTAGAGAGGGCTGAAAGCCCTATGAAGCGGTATATAAGTCTAACTGCTATTGCTATCAGCACCAGAATTCCACATAGACAGGTCTATCAATTACATACAGAAAACTTATTTATTAACAATTGATGGTTTCATTCATTGGCAGTTTCACTAGCAGGTTACTCTGAATGTGTAAATACTATTCAACTTGTATCCGTTTCATTTTGTAGCCTTCAAGGTAGGCCAAGAAACTAACACCTCAGTGACATTGGAACTCTGTTTTATTGTTGTATGGAGTATAGTAACTCAATCTTGACAGTCTTTCAGAGTTTCTCTCTGTCCCTTCTTATAGTGCATACAAAAATAAAGTGGATTATTTTGAGTCTCTTTTTTATGCTTACCATTCTTCCATGGTTGAGATTTTTATTGTTTCTTATCTGTTTATCTACTTTTGACCAGGTTCTCCTTCAGAACCCCATGCCAACTGGTTTTAAGACTTTAAGGACTTCCTTGTAAGCTAAAAGAGGAGGGCAGATCTTACCTCCTGTGGCAAGATGTTCCACAGGTCAGGAACCAAAACAGAAAAGGCTCTTCAGCTGGATCCCACCAGCCAAAATTCCTTGAGTTGCAGTTTCTTTAGTCCTACTGATTTCAGTGAAATTTATTTAGGATTGTCATGGGTGTCTATCATCATAATGATAATTGTTGGAATAGCACGTTACCTTACATCCTCAATCTGCTTAAGAAAATTCAGGAAACTTCTGGATCCAATTTCGGATGCAGAGAATTTTTCAGCCACAAGAAGAATAAAAGAAGATACTGCCTAAATAATTCTTGTTTAATATTGGATGCTGTCCAATCATGATTAAACTAAAAACGCATAAATCCCACTGATTTAAATAAATATACTCCGATTAAATCTGCTCCCACCACAATATATTAACATAGTATAATCAGAGTCCACCGAAAGCAATATAAAGTGAACATGTACAAAAGCTGTTAGAAAATATAGATAAGTTGCAAGATCTTCTGGTTTATAATGTCTTTATGGTTTTAAAATAAGGCTTCACATCTTCCTCATTGTCAAGCTTCAAGACATTCTTCATCACTCAGTTCTTTAATGAGTTAGACCTCATTCACAGACTGTCACTAAATCCCTTCCTACTTATGCCTTTTTTTTCTCAGTTCATTAATTCTCATGGGCTGCTTCTTTCTACCAAAGTAGGAAGATCAAATGCTACAGACTGAGTGTGGGAAGCAATTTATTTGCTTGAGCTGTGCTAGATGATTCCAAGACTCCCCCTCACAGCATGTCTTTGCTTTTGTTTTTCATTTCTCATAATTAGCCAGAAATCTTCTGTCTGGTGATGAGTACATGTTCAGTTTGATTTTATTTTTTTTAGAAACCTCTCTCCTCCCATCTAGATCTAATAACTGCAATTTTAATTCAATTTATAAAGTTTTTAGCCTTTATGATCATAGTTTGTTCTTGTTATGTTTTAAATCCAGATTTAATTTACATTTTATGATACTAGAGAGCCAGTTGATTACAGCAGCTAGGGTGGTAGGTCAGAAACTGAGAAAAAGTGAGTTCTAGTCCCACCTTAGCACAAAGCCAGTTAGGTGAACTTCAGCCAATCAGTCTCTCTCTCTCTCAGCCCTGGGTAGTAGGCAAGACAAACCACTTCTGAAATTTTGTCAAGAAAACAGCAGGGACAGGAACAACAATGGTACAGAAAATAGAAATCAAATGAAATGAAAAATTACTAACACTAACCAATCCTGACAAACAAAGACAACTTAACTTTAGTAGCAACTGGTGGGCAAGGAGATTATCTGAGAGATCCTTCAAGCAACAAAATATGGAGAGAAGCCTATAAAAACCTTACAAAGGAGACAAAAAAAATCTGACTCCACAATTAGCAAGAGAGATAAGACTGTTTTGTTATTGGAAAGATACAGGTTGACAATGAAAGTTGGTAATAAAAAAATAGTTTTTCTTTTATTATTGGTGATTGATAAGTAGGAACTTTGTAACTTCTAGATTGTTTTAGATTGTTATTAAATGTTTACTCGCTACCAATTAATTAACCATAAATAATAATAATGAAATGATAATGGATACAGCACAATAATATATACATGTATTGACAATTTAGTAAAAGAAATTTAGATATAAATTGTAAACTGTGACTTGGGAAAAAGGCCTATAAATTTTATTAACAAATTTTCATTTAGATTTTGTTATAAAGGTGTAAGGGTTTTTTTTGGGGGGGGGGCTGATGAGAGGAGATGGGGCATAAATAGTAAATGATTTTCAGCTAATTATAATAACAACAAGGAAAGGTTAATGGTCATTGTTCAACAATATATACATGCTATGGTATTGGCTAAAGTAATTTAGATATAAATGTTAGTGAGTTGGGAAAAAAAGGGGGGGAAAGGCTTAAAAATGTTATCTGTTGAGTTTTACTTAAAAGATGCTATAAAGGTGTAATGTTATTGGAGGATTTTTTGAAATAGCTAATGAATGCCATTATGAGGTTGTGTCTTTAAGTATGAATGATTTGAAGTAAAAGCACGTTCAAATAATCATAGTCAAATGAGAATTGTGGTACACTCATAGTAAGATATACAAAGATTTTTGACTTAAAGTGTATAATCTAATATGAACTATAAGTAATGACTGTGGAAGAAATGCACGAAAGTTATCTTTAACCAATCGACACGCTTTCTACAAGATATAATGAAGGATGATTCTTTTTTGTGTGTTTTTGTTTAATTAAAATAAAAAAATCAAAAGAAAAAAAGGAATGCTAACTTGCTCCATTCTCCTAGGAATGAGAGCCTTGGGAAGCGGAATGATGGCTCCTGTTGTTCCTGAGGATCTACCATGCCTGATTTACCTTCAGATGTTTTTATTCTGCTCTTGAGCTTCTAATTTCACAAGGCCTTTTTCCCTGAAGCTGCCTCAGGGCCAGTTCTTGGGAAGTGCTGGGCTGGAGGAACTACAACACAGCACGTGTCTGCGGGCATTTTTCTGCTGCTGTTGAGTGGTCTGTGCAGCCTATCCAAAGTTTTGGAAGGCTTCTGAAACCTTTGCTAGAACTGGCTCCAGAGCAGCTTCAGAAAAGAATGGCTGGTGTGGCCAGAAGCCATATCAGATAGGCCATTTAACAACAAGAGTAACAACACTTGAGAGTAAGCAGTGTGCAACAGATAATTGGGAGTGCCATTCTCCAAAGCCCATACATATTGAACAATGGCATAAGGCATCACTTCTGAGTGGCACCTGTGATGCTAGGACTGGTGTTGAAGAGTTGGATGGTGGAGTTGGCCGAGACTCTTGAAATATCTGGCCCTCCGCTGTGGCCAAGTGGCACTGTGCAGAGTGGCCTAGATCAGGGGAGAGGTAGAGTGGCATTCCTCAGTTGCAGCGGTAGCACTAGGGTTGAAGTCAAGGCCTGGAGTGGTAGCAGCTGGCTAAAACTGCAGAACCTCCAGGCCTCTACTTCAGGCCTAGGCCCAGGGCTTCTTCCAATGAGTCCTGCATTGCAAGGTCATTTGAGAGTGTTGCTAATTTACACCGCAATGCAACCTACCCAACTTGTGTGTGGTCTGTGCTGCCCCCTACCCCACCCCGAGTCTCCTCCATTCCCAGAGTCACCCCATACTCTGTTTAATAACCTGTGCAATCACTTAATGAGAGCAACTGTGAGTGCCATGATTATAGTCATTGAGGAAAGTAGACACGGCTTCTTGTTTAATGACTGCAATGACTAACAACTGGAATTCTGGTCTCAATTGTTATTGTAAATGATTATACCTATTTATTTGTTGTTACAATCCAGGGTAGCTGAAATTGCTATAAAGATGGGGTATATATATAGCCTGTAAGACATTAGGGGGAACTCTTGTGTCATCCATCCTCTGAGTCTTTAAATATCAGGACCTGAAAAGAGAAATATTAATCTGAACTAAATAAGCAAGGGTGAATAGTCAAGAATGTTATCGTTTTTACCCTTCTCTTCAGCACTGGAGCTAATATGGAAAAATCCAGTCATTCAGTGAACCATTTTTAACTCCTTGTTCTCAGTCCTTCAAATGGGCAAACGTGACAATCATAGACCATCTTCAACTAGTCACCATACTACCATAAAGATGTTGAGACTTTGGAAAAAGTTCAGAGAAGAGCAACTAAGATGATCAAAGGCCTGGAGACTAAAACCATATGAAGAACAGCTGCAGGTTTTGGGTCTGGCTAGTCTAAAGAAAAGAAGAATTAGGGGTGACATGATAGCAGTATTCCAGTATTTGAGGGGCTGCCACAAAGAATAAGGGATGAAATTATTCTCCAAAGCAACAAAAGGGAGGACAAGAAACAATGGTTGGAATCTAATCAAAGAGAGAAGCAACCTGGAATTAAGGAGAAACTTCCTAACAAGTGAGGACAATTAACCAGTGGAACAGCTTGCCTTCAGAAATCATGAGCACTTTGAAGTTTTACCCTGGAAAAAAATGCTGATAATATCTTGGATTGTAAGAAGATCAACAAGTCAGTGCTTAATAAAAGAAAACTCATGAAAGCATCAATGATGAGACACCAATGATGAGATACATACATACATACATACATACATACATACATACACACACACACACACACACACACACACACACACACACACACACACACACACTACAGGCCACCCAACCAAGCAGAGAAAGTAGATGAACTTTTTGCTAGTCAGCTAACTAAGGTATGTAGGAAGCACACCACAATAGTAATGGGGGATGTTAACTACCCTGACATCAACTGGGAAACAAACTCTGCACCAAATGGAAGATCCAACAGGTTCCTAACGAACCTAGCAGACAACTTTGTTTCCCAAAAAGTAGAGAAGGGAACAAGGGGATCAGCCATATTGGACTTAATTCTCACTAGCAGAGAGGAAATGATAGAAGGTGTTGAAGGCACAGGCACCCTGGGGGCAAGTGACCATGCAATATTGGAATTCAACATTATCCAAACACAAGTAGTAGAACAAAGTCAAACTAGAGTCTTGGATTTTAAGAGAGCTACTTTCAATAAACTTAGAGAGAGTTTGGGAAGAATTCCATGGATGAGAATCCTCAAGGTGAAAACAACTCAAGAAGCTTGGGAAATTTTGAAAAATGAGATTACAAAAGCTCAGTCTAGCACAATACCAATGAAGAAGAAAAATAACAGCTCCCAAAAGAAACCGGCATGGCTGCATAAAGAACTCTAACAGATTGAAAGACAAAAAAAAAGTATAAAAAGTGGAAAGAGGGGGACATAACTAAGGCAGAATATCAGCAAATAGTCTGAGCCTGATAAGATGAAGTGAGGGAAGCTAAGGCTCACAATGAAGAAAGGCTTGCCACAAAATTAAAAAAATAACAACAAAAAAAGCTTCTTCCAACATGTTAAAAACAAGAAAAAGGTTAAGGAAACAATTGGTCCGTTGCTGGGAGAAAGTGGCAAGAAGGTGACAAGCAACAGGGAGAAAGCAGAACTATTTAACTCATTTTTTGCATCTGTCTTTACACGAAAGGATAAAACAGTCCAACCTATCAAAAACAGCACCACAAAAATCAGATTAGGAACACAAATTGAAATAGGGAAGAAAATGGCAAGTGAGCACCTGTCTACTTTAGATGAGTTCAAATCGCCAGGACCGGATGGATTACACCCCAGGGTTCTGAAGGAACTGGCAGATGAGATCTCAGAACCACTGAACTATATCTTTCAGAGATCCCAGAGCACCGGGGAACTGCCAGAGGACTGGAAAAGAGCTGATGTGGCTCCTATCTTCAAAAAAGGGGAAAAAAAATAGATCCAGGAAACTATAGACCTATCAGCCTGACCTCGATACCCAGGAAAGATTCTGGAAAAGATAATCAAGCAATGAATTAGCGAACACTTAGAAGTGAACAAATAGCCAAAAGCCAACATGGGTTTGTCAAAAACATATCATGCCAGACTAATGTTATTGCATTCTTTGACAAAGTGACAAAATTAGTGGACCAGAGGAATGCCATAGATATAGTTTACTTGGACTTCAGTAAGGCATTTGATAAGGTAGACCATAACCTACTACTAGATAAAGTAGAAGAATGTGGGTTAGACAGCATCACCACCAGATGGATTTGTATCTGGCTGACCAACCGCACTCAACATGTAGTCCTCAATGGAACTGCATCTACATGGAGGGAAGTATGCAGTGGAGTACCCCAAGTCTCTGTTTTAGGCCCAGTACTCTTCAACATCTTCATCAATGATTTGGATGAGGGAATAAATGGGGAACTCATCAAATTTGCAGATGACACCAAGCTGGCAGGAATACCCAACACTCCAGAAGATAGGCTTAAGATACAGAAGGATCTTGACAAACTTGAACATTGGGCACTATCTAATAAAATGAAATTCAATGGTGAAAAGAGTAAGGTTCTACATTTAGGCAAGAAAAACAAAATGCACAGGTACAGTACAGGTGGTACCGTTCTCAATAGTAGTAGCTGTGAGAAGGATCTTGGAATCCTAGTGGACAACTATTTAAATATGAGCCTGCATTGTGCAGCACCTGCCAAAAAAGCCAACACAGTTCTAGGCTACATAAACAGAGGGATAGAATCAAGATCACGTGAAGTGTTAATACCACTTTATAATGCCTTGGTAAGGCCACACTTGGAATACTGCATTCAGTTTTGGTCGCCACAATGTAAAAAAGATGTGAAGACTCTAGAAAGAAGTGCAGAGAAGAGCAACAAAGATGATTAGGGGACTGGAGACTAAAACATATGAAGAACAGTTGCAGGAACTGGGTATGCCTAGTTTAATGAAAAGAAGGACTAGGGAGACATGAAAGCAGTGTTCCAATATCTCAGGGGTTGCCACAAAGAAGAAGGAGTCAAACTATTCTCCAAGGCACCTGAGGGTGGAACAAAAAGCAATGGGTGGAAACTAATCAAGGAGAGAAGCAACTTAGAACTGAGGAGAAATTTCCTGACAGTTAGAACAATTAATCAGTGGAACAGCTTGTCTCCAGACGTTGTGAATGCCCCAACACTGGAAGTCTTTAAGAAGATGTTGGATAGCCATTTGTCTGAAAAGGTATAGGGTTTCCTGCTTATGCAGGGGGTTGGACAAGAAGATCTCCAAGGTCCCTTCCAACTCTGCTATTGTATTGTATTATTGTATTGTTTTGTTTCATTTTTTTTTTTTGAGGCTATATACAATAATCATAATCTTATTCTTTGTCTTGGGAACCAAAATGTCTTGATGTAACCATCTAAAGAATTAAGGATATGTAAATTGTCTTCTGGATCTCATCAATGATAGCACCTGCTTTTGAAAACAGGTTAAATCAGCTGAATTTTCCCAGAATGTTTATAATAATAAGCAATTATAATAGCTATAATAGCTAACCTAACTATCAGTAGAACAATAACAATGGGACCAACCTGGAACCGCCATAACTAGTTATAATCATAAGCAGAGTTAGCAATAGCAATAGCAGTTAGACTTATATACCGCTTCATAGGGCTTTCAGCCCTCTCTAAGCGGTTTACAGAGTCAGCATATTGCCCCCAACAACAATCTGGGTCCTCATTTTACCCACCTCGGAAGGATGGAAGACTGAGTGAACCCTGAGCCGGTGAGATTTGAACAGCCGAACTGCAGAACTGCAGTCAGCTGAAGTAGCCTGCAGTGCTGCATTTAACCACTGCACCACCTCGGCTCATTAGTTAGTTGTTTGTGCCAGACAACATATTCAGCATAGAGGTCAGAAGGTGGTAGTAAGTTATTTGAGAGCAAAACTTTATGTGCTGGGTCATGTCCTTTATCATTTTGCTCATCTTTTATCTGAAACATAGTACAAGTGGAAGATATTCTGTTGCCAAAATAATATATTCCTCCTTTCTTGTCACCAGAATGAATGGAGGGTGCCATTTTGCCTTAAGCAGCAAAGTGACTGGTTAGTTCTTGCACATTATTCAAATAACTGGCAGATTTATCGCTTATGGAGGTAGGGCTCCGAAGAAAAATGCACCCATGCACTCTGAATTTGAACCTACAAACAGACAAGGGCTAAACCATAATTCTTCAATTCTTGATAAGAAGTGTGGCCATCATCTGACCCCAATTGTTATCACATAGTGTGGGTTGATCAAGCATATTTCTTTAGCACTCCATTTCCTCCACAGGAAAGTAAATTTTAAATGGTGGGTGGAAGGAACAGCAGCTTCAGTACATTTTTGTCTGTCATACATCATTATGAATGCATGCATGTGTGTATTTAGACACCGAGCACTTTATGTACAATTTTCCTTCTCTTCCCCCAAATTAAAAAGTCTCCCATGACACCACAGCATCATTGCCATGCCTTCCATGACTTCATCACATAAAATGTGCACATAAAAATACTTGTAATGAATAATACTTGTTAAATATTATCATGCTTTCCTGAACAAAGTGATCACATTAGATGTTATTATGTATGTATTTTATTTATGCATTGTCAAATTTAGATCACTCTCAAAGTGGCTCAGGCAGTTTACAGATTAATTATAAATTGCATTTCCTTGCTTGTAAGGTAAAGAAGACCTCTCTCTCTCTCCAGTTGTTGGGACTATTGCAAAACTCAGCCTATTCTTTTTCCAGTGAATGTAAAAGCCACTTAAAGAAAATCAATAAAAGCAAGAATAGTCTTTTGTCATTAAGTTCTACACCATATTACATCTCTATTACAGGTCTTCTGAGCAACATTTTTCATTGTTTAATTTTTTGCTTTTACTAATTAAAAAGAAAAAAATCAATCTCTCAAATGAGTGTATGATTTTTCCGATTTTGCAGATATTCAAGCAGTAAACAATACCCCAATCAAGGAAGTCAGACAAACAAGATAACAGTAAACAGCAGCCTAATCAAGAACCAAGAACACTCCCACCAGCACTGACAGAGCAAGCTACTAGGAGAGAAAATGAGAGCAAACCCCAAATCCCTTTTAGCACTGATGATATTGCCTAGTTGGGTAATGAAACATCTGCAAGAAAACAACCAAGCTCAGAGAGCATCAAGGACCCCACTGTTTCTTAAGTTTAAGGTGAAGAATTATCCCTGGTTGTATTTTTGGGGATTGTATAATCAAAGGAGTACAAAAACATATTTGAAAGACTACATTCTTCCATATTGTCTTTTATGAAGTTTAATATGACAGGGAAAGCCTTCTGGGAATATAAAACGTAAATAAGGGAAGGTTAGGATACATCATTCTCTTGTTCTTCTCTTGGCGGGCAGGCTAACTTGTATTTCATAGGATGGTGTTGTTATTTCTCTTTTATTGTACTTCCTTATGGGATGAGACCAGCAAAATTCCTTGCCTCCCCACTTTAGTGGGTAACCGGCAAGAGATGGTACCTCAAATAATCTAGTCCAAAACCATGAAGGGCTTTAAAGGTGACAACCAGTGCTTTGAAATGCACCCAGAAGCAAATCAGCAGCCAAGGATGTGATGGCCTCTTTTTTTTCCCTGCATCTCGAATCATGTCAAGTGAGCTAGGAAGTGGTTTCAATTTGCCCTAAGATATGAATGAATTGGACACAACTGAATAGACTGGAAAGTTATTTTTACTTATACTGCAGTGCATATGTGCTGAAATAACTTAATTATGAGATTTCACAAGCTTTAGACGATACTAATGTAAGCTAGACAAAGTTCACATCAGTATTTTTAGCGACACTTAGAACACTGTGCTTTAAAGTTGAGCATTAGTCCACGTTATGGAGTTCAGAATTAATCTCAAAATCCTTATGAAATTCTTTTATGCAAATGTAAAGAGAAGATTTAATACAAATTATTCTTTATTCTACACCGAGAAGAAACGGAACATTCCCTAAAACATAATATGAATATTTTTTTTTCCTATTGAGTTTAGTATGGATTTGAATGTATTCAGAAACAGAAAGAAAGATATGCATAATATAAAACATGACAGGCCTGCGAGCAGCTTTAGCTTGCATCGCTGATTCTTACACTGAATAACATTCTGGGTCATGTTGACCTTGGCAGTTTTATGGAGATCATATTAGTACAGATTTGAAATGTTCTTGAGCAATTTCTGAAATGTATTTGAACTAAAGCTAAAAGACTTAAGAATTCTGTAGGCGCGCAGCACTTTTCTTGTCAAGGGTTTCATCCACCAAGCAAGTTTTAGGTGCATTAAGAAAATATCTGGCATTTTAAAAGTTGCATCGAGCCTTTCTTTTTGTTTGCTGAGGCAAAAATTAATATGGCCATGAACATTTTTAAAATGAATTGGAGTCATTTAGAATTAGTGCTTCAAACCTTGCATGAGGATATTTCTTTCTTATCTATTAAAAAGTTTGCCTTCTTGCAAGCGTCTGGGCAAGACTGGAAAAAGAAGAAGAGATGAAGCAGCTTTAAAGAGAGTTAATTTTTAAAACACGAACCTATTTTTTTTCCAGGTTTGCCGGGAACTCTGACGAAATTCAGACAGCCTACTTTAATAAATAGCAAACAGGTGCTATGCTCACACAAGGTGGGAAACACTTATTTTGAAATAATTTCCAAAGAGTGTCTTTCCCTAAAAGGTAATCAGCTAGATTTGAACATGTATCAGCATTACACATCCTGACATTCTCTAGCATAAACTTTATTTTAAAAGAGGTTTAAAGTGAATATTCCTGATCTTGGCTTTTGATCATCCCCGCATCTTCCTCTCTCTAATACCTGGAAGATACCCACAGCAGGAAGCCTATCTTAATAGACTCCGAGAAGCAAAGTGATGACAATGAAAGCTTCTGTTCACTGCCCACTGATGAAATCTGTGGTGTTCAGGCTGAAGATAATTTAAATGGAATATTTCCTGTCATCCATGCTATTCTTCGAGATGAGCAAGCAAAAAAACCAAAATATCCACTCCACTTTCTACCTCCACCCTACCCTCCCCACAAAAAAAACCTTAATTTCTGGCAGGAAAACATTTATGTCTTTGCTGACAGTCTTATGGTTGGCAGACAAAAGAATTTATCAGATACATGCAGGAGAGGGTACAGAAGGGATACGGCTATTTTGTAAATGGGATAACACTTCTAGCTAAAAGAACAATTTATCACCAACAAAAAAACAAACCAAAGAGAAGAGGGAGGGAGGGAGGGAGGAAGGAAAGGAGACAGGGAGGAAGGGAGGGAGAGAGAGGGGGGGGGTAGATGCAATTTATCATGTCTTAATGCTGCCAGGGCATGAAAATCAGCATTTGACAAAATCTGCTTTTCTGTGCAATTGTTAAAGATCTACTAGCTTTCTCGTATCATCAAATCATTTACAGCCAAAGACCAGCATAAGAAGGAGAAAGGTACAGTCAATTAAAAGGCACAGAAAATAATCATATAATTAAAAAAGCTAAAAGGTATAAAACAAAGTGTACTGTATATAACAACAAAAGCCTAAAAACATTAAATGGATATAGCGGAGCATCAAAGTTAGTAAGTATGTGGCAGACTAAATCTATCACAATATAGAGCACAGTAAAAAAGACAAACTAGATGCTCAATGACTAGGATTTTAGCAATAGCAATAGCAATAGCAGTTAGACTTATACACTGCTTCATAGGGCTTTCAGCCCTCTCTAAGCGGTTTACAGAGTCAGCATATCGCCCCCACAATCTGGGTCCTCATTTCACCCACCTCGGAAGGATGGAAGGCTGAGTCAACCTTGAGCCGGTGAGATTAGAACTGCTGAACTGCAGATAACAGTCAGGTGAAGTGGCCTGCAGTACTGCACCTAACCACTGCGCCACCTCGGCTCTTTTAAGTACTCCTGTGCAAAAGGTGGCTATATGCTGCAGCACTGGGTTAGCATCTGAAAGCAGCAGGGGGGGCGTAGCATTGTCCTGTGCACCTTGGGTATTTATGCAGTAATGGTGAGATGAGGGAAGTATGAATATCTCTAGCACTGGAGCAGTGCATGCTTTGTTATTTCTGTGTGGCCAGAATCACAGGGACTCTGTCTCCCCAGATAAAAAAATGTTATAATGGCTTTCAAGGAAGGTTGAGGGCACACTGTGTCAGAGTAAAGGCCCCCCAATAGTTAAGTACTTCGAGATGAATTAAGTATGCCACAGGGGAAACAGACTACTCATTGGATTCACTGGAAATAAAGGTTGTGGTCCTGACTAAATCCAGTGGGTGTTCTGTGTCTGCTAAGGTAAAGGTAAAGGTTCCCCTCGCATATATATGCTAGTCATTCCTGACTCTAGGGGGCAGTGCTCACATCCATTTCAAAGCTAAAGAGCCAGCGCTGTCCACAGGCATCTCCAGGGTCATGTGGCCAGCATGACTCAATGCCGAAGGTGCATGGAACGCTGTTACCTTCCCGCCAAAGGTGGTCCCTATTTTTCTACTTGCATTTTTTACGTGCTTTTGAACTGCTAGGTTGGCAGAAGCTGGGCAAGTAATGGGAGCTCACTCTGTTACGCAGCACTAAGGATTTGAACCACCCAACTGCCGACCTTCTGATAAACAAGCTCAGGGTCTTAGCCACTGAGCCACCCTTTTATAGTTAACAGGGGGGAGAGACTAGTTTGAGCCAATAGTTGAATATGGTCACCTACACTCTAGCCTCCACTTTCATGAGGCCTGTCTCTACTTTCAGATGACATTGGAGACACATGTTGAAACTTGACGGACAGATCTTAGAAATTTGGACTGAACAAGTTCTAATGATGCAAAATTAAAGAAGGGCACCATAAAGAAGTTGTGCTATTGGCTTGATCTCAAATAATTTGAGTGCTGCAAATCTTGTCTTGAGGACAATATATTTCATCAGTTCAAAGGTAAACACTTTTTAAATGCCTTTTCTTTGTTGCAGCACCTGTCCCATGAAATACTGTCTTCCAAGAGATCCGGATGGTTCCAACTTTTCCAGACTTTTATCAGACTTAACAGATCTAAATGTTCTCCCAGGTCTTTGACTGGGAGATTAAACCTGCCTGCTGACAAGATTTGTTTGGAATGTATGGATATATATGTAATAGGGTTAATGGATTAATGTTTTTAAGCTTGGGCATATGCTATATTATTATAATTATTATTCTATTTGGTATATTGTATTATAGTCACTTCAGTGAGATGGCAGGCAATATAATGTTTAAATAAAAATGACTATTAATATGTATCAATTAGACAAGTGATATGCAGTAGACAAGGAGCACCATCTCTGGACTATAAGAGCCAAGGTGGCGCAGTGGTTAAATGCAGCACTGCAGGCTACTGCTAGATCAGCAGGTCAGCGGTTCAAATCTCACCGGCTCAGGGTTGACTCAGCCTTCCATCCTTCCGAGGTGGGTAAAATGAGGACCCAGATTGTTGGGGGCAATATGCTGACTCTCTGTAAACCGCTTAGAGAGGCCTGAAAGGCCTATGAAGCGGTATATAAGTCTACTGCTATTGCTATTGCTATTGGACTGCACAATAGAGATGACCATTAGATGGCAGCAGGGTGTGAGAAATTTCTATATTTTTTCCAGGCTAGTTTTTTTAGGCCCTAAATATTATTTTAGATTTGGTGGCCCAGATTCAAATACCTACTCTGTTGTTGTGAGAATGGAGTACAAAGCATATGGAAAATTGTGAAGTTTGCAGGAAGGAAAGTGAGATATTTATATGTATAAAATATGAGCATGTATATGTTGGTATGTAATTACAAATATCAGCAAAGTAAAACATCAGGATAGGGGACTTTTTCTGTTAGACACAAGGCCAAATATATTTAATATTAGACATTCTCACTTTGAATTAATCTTTACTAATTAGTTGACAGTCACTGAAAATACCATCAAAAGTCATTTTGGATTATGGTGGGACATAAATGAAATTAAACAAATTCCTTGGACAAAGATCTACATGAGAAACTGAATAAGCTATATGTGTTCCAGGTATATCTTTAAACAACTCAATGACTCAGCTAAAAATAGGACTGTCAGATCCAAGCTGCAAAATATTGTATAACCACCAGATGGCATAAAGTTTTCTACCTATTCTTGCTGCCTTATGTTAAGTTCGGTATTAACTGAAGAGGCGTGAGGCGGCTGAAGTAACAGAACAGCTATTTTATTTGGTAGAACAGCAACAATAACTATGTACAGCGATTCAGCACCTTGCCCTGCTTGACAGCTATTTATACTAGAGCTGTCAAGCAGGGCAACCAATAGGAATGCTTAGGGAGCCCGCCTTCAGTCAGCTGTGCCTTAGCCAATCAGGCGTGGCTGAGCTGTTGACGGCTACCTTATAGTGATTATAAGTAGTTTTCCATGCCAGTTCGTCTGAGCCTAACACCTTGATGGCGAACCTATGGCTCTCTGCAAGCATGCCAGCCGTCACGCCAGCCCAGCTCCACTGTGCATGCACACACGGCTTCTGCCGGCCAACTTGTCTTCAGGTTTCTACTGCACATGCACGGGGGCTGCATGCACGGGGGGAATGGGGTGTATGCACATGGGGTGCTCACATTGCATTTTGGGGCCTCACGCGGCATCCCATGCCCTGTTTTTGGCTTCTAGGTTGGTACAGGAGGCCTTCCTGGCCCAAACCAGGGAACAAGGGGGTCTCATTTGCATGTACGGGGCAGCAGGGCATGCAGGGAGGGGTGCATGTACATTGCATTATGGGTGCAAGCAGGTGTGCATGCTGTCGCATGCGTGGGCTTTTGGCACACAACAATAAAATGTTAGCCATCACTGCCTAAGACAATAATTTGGCTCAATCACTAAATCAAACGGGTTTCCATTCCTTCTCCACTCATTAAAATGCAGATAGTCCTCAACTTACAACCACAATTTACAAAGCCCCAAATTTATGTTGCTTAGTGAGAAATTTGTTGCATGAGTTTTGCCCCATTTTATGATTTCTTCTTCCTACATTTGTTAAGGTGTTCATTGCAACTGTTAAATTAGTTAGCACAGTTGTTATCTTAATCTGGTTTCCTCGTTGACTTTGCTTGTCAGAAAGTTGCAAAAAGTGATCACATGATCCTGGGAAACTGCAACTGTCATAAACGCAAATCAGTTGTCGAGCGTCTGAATGTAAACCATGTGGCCATAGGAATGCAACAGTCATAAGTGTGAAAAGTGGTCATAAGTCACTTTTTTCTGTGCTGTTAAGTGACTGCTGTAGGTTGAGGACTATCAGTAAAGTAGTGTACCTGATTTACTTCCTCTTATTATTATTTTTTAAACATCTTACTTTTTCCGCAACTTTCCCCCCTCCCCTTTTTATACAATTCGGATCTGTACTTCACTCAAGGCAGGTCAATAGCCTTTTTTTTTCATTTAAAACTATTATTTTGCCCAGTTTGACCCATAGATTAGGTTTTATTTGCTTCAGTTCTCAACAGCCTAATGTCACATAGGCATTACATGTTTCTGAATTAATCCCAAATTAATCCCCAAATTGTTTACCCTTCCAGCTCTGCTGTCAGAGATATTTCTTCAGTCTTTGACTCAGTCTAGATTAGCATGTCTAATATATGTATATTTAATTAAAGTCTCTGCTCATCTTTTCAATCACCCTCTCAAAGCTGCATGAAGTACAGAATGGGGTATTTCTAGATTGGCATTTTCTTATTTCAGAAATATAAGCAAATAAACCAGTAAAAATCTTAACAAATTCTTCAAATTTCTGGGCAAATCAGAAATCCTGCAGCAATTATTTCAGAGTCAAACAATGATTGTTTTCCCCTATTTTTACATGTGCATTGTATCCCAATCTGAGAAAATATGAGTGATTATAATTTCTGTTTTATATACTCATACTACCCTGAAAAATAATAAAAATCCTGGATCATTTTAAAGCATGATAGGAAACATTTTAGAGTTGAATTCTACAAGTATATAAGCAGACATACGTGAATGAATTTTCTCCTCCTTTTTTATAGCAATAGCAGTTAGACTTATATACCGCTTCATAGGGCTTTCAGCCCTCTCTAAGCGGTTTACAGAGTCAGCATATCGCCCCCCACAGTCTGGGTCCTCATTTCACCTACCTCGGAAGGATGGAAGGCTGAGTCAACCCTGAGCCGGTGAGATTTGAACCGCCGAACTGCAGATAACAGTCAGCTAAAGTGGCCTGCAGTACTGCACCCTAACCACTGCGCCACCTTGGCTCAGTTCATATTGTAGACCTATATCCTCAAACTCTTGAGAATAAATTTAAGAAGACTGCAGATTGCTTACTTCCATTCGGGAAATGGTGCAGTGGTTAAGTAGCAAGAGACTAAGTTCTAGGCCTCCCTTAGACATATTTTTATTTTTATTTGTTTATTTCGTGTCCAGATCAAATCTTAAGCTGCCAACATGAGGCCACCTTGGCCAGAAACAAATCACTTTCAATATTTTCTACTGGTAGTATTCAACAGACTAACATCTAACATCACACTGAATGTTGTCATCTGCTGGCAATTCCCACATGAGCATATTGGTCTTACACTTAGGCACTCACACACTCAACCCATTCAATGTCCTCCAAATAACATAGGGGAGATCAGATCCCTCAGCCATATTCACTTCTTGGATTATCTCTTGTTCCATACATTCTCTCTTCCATCTTCTAATTCGGTTTTGCTCCTGTGCGCCTTCAAAAATATTTGTTCTTGCCATAAAATTCTTCCTAAATCTAAGTTGATCATATATCATACCATAAATGTCATAGATATATCTATGGTATTATATATATGGTACAACATATCATATATGATATCATATATAGATCATATCCCTTAGATATTAAAGCTGGCTGGGTAATTTTCAGCCAGTCGCTCTCAGGTTGATATTTTTTGGAGGGAAATTGGAGGTAAGAGTATCGGGCATGTTCATTGCCTTGAATTATATATAAAAAGGTGGGATAAAATATCATCTCCAAAATGGAAGATCATCTAGGAAAATAAGATCAGCATGTTACGATTAGAGGCAAGCAAGCTAGAACAGATGAAAGAAAGAAAAAAATCCGAAGTACAAGTAAACAAAAGAATATAGCAATAGCAATAGCAATTAGACTTATATACCGCTTCATAGGGCTTTCAGCCTTCTCTAAGCGGTTTACAGAGTCAGCATATCGCCCCCACAGTCTGGGTCCTCATTTCACCCACCTCGGAAGGATGGAAGGCTGAGTCAACCTTGAGCTGGTGAGATTAGAACCGCTGAACTGCAGATAACAGTCAGCTGAAGTGGCCTGCAGTACTGCACCCTAACCACTGCGCCACCTCGGCTCTTCTATCTGATCAAGAAATAACACCTAGAGACAAGAAAGATCAAGGAAGCAATGGAAATTTTTAAAAAGCAGTAGACAAGAGCCATAAACAAGAAAATCAGCAGATGCTAAACTGGAATTACATACTACAGTCAGAATCTCCCATTTCAGTTGAATCAGAGATATTTCAATCAATCCGTTAACAGAAAAACTCTAATAAATCAGCCAACACTTGACAAAGAAAAAAACAGTGCACTTCTGGATGGGACAATTCAGAGGAGTACAGAAAGAATGTAGTGTGGATAAAGGAGGTAGAGAAGTGTGTGTGGGGGGGGTGTGTAATCTGAAATAAAAGAATTTGTAATAGCAACAAATATTGTAGAGAAAAAGGCAAAAGAGATCAAGAATTAGAAAGAGATGAATCGCATGGGTTTTGATTGAAACACTGGTCTACACCCACTCATTGCAGGCATTTTAATAATATATTGCAAGGATATGGAATTGAAGATTGGTTAACTTCTGATAAAACTTGATAATGAAAGATCCAGGAAAAGGGGCAGCACCCAACAACCATAGGCCAATTACCTGCTTCCTGACAACTTCCAAATTGCTAACCATTCCAGAATTGTTTTCTGGCCTATTTTTCCACTTTGTGACAGACTATGTTTCCTATTTACTGAAAATACAGATACAAAATACTTCATCCAACTTTATCACCTGACTTCAGAGGTGGGTTCCTACCAGTTCGCACCTATTCGGTAGAACCGGTTCGTCAAATCTACCGAACCGGTTAGAAGAAGTTCTACCAGTGGACCCGGAAAGCAGGCCACACCTACAGAAGAGGTTCCAAATTTTTTTGAAACCCACCACTGGTCGTTGGATATGATTACTCTACACTATCATGCTCATATTTATAAAACTCAGTGCCTCTGTGAAAGGTAAGCATGACTACTGCGTTTGTGGTGCAATCAGAACATTGCGTGTGTTGAAGTTGTTTTAACGCAAACCAAAGATGCCTTTAAAAAAAAAATTTACATCATATTCTTATGCATGCCAGTGCTTTGTGTGAGGTAATTTAAGGTGGTTCTGACAAGTGTCATCAGCATCTTCATATCCGGTCACATGGGCAGCAAGCCACTCCCATCTGGTCACATGGGCAGCAAGCCACTCCCATAAAGGAGGCCACACCCACAGAGTAGGTTCGAACAATTTTTGAAACCCACCACTGCCTGACTTGAGTGACACAACTTAGAAATTGTTTCAAGTATTGGGAGGATGCAATGCAAAGGTTGCTCACATATTGCTTGCATCCTTTACCCATCTAATAGTGCCATCAGAAACCCATATCAGAGTAACAGGATAGATGTTTCTTGTTTTACTCTTGATTTCTTCAAGGGAAAGCAGAAAGAAATCTGCAGCAGAAGGCAAACTGCCAAAGCTACATAAACTACTGGCATATACATAAGATGGTGGAGTGTGGCGACTCATATGGTTAGGATGCTGGTCTGACTATCAACAGGCTCCTGTTTAAGACGCCATGAGATGGGGTGAGTTCCTGTGATGACTGGGGGTGTGGCACAAAAGAAACACAGGCACAGAACTGTTATGAGTCCCTTTATTAACACCAACTGTGCTCCCAACATCCCTTTCAACTCTCTGGCCTGGAAAAAAGCTCTTCCACAAACCTGGAACAGCCCTTGGTCCAGTCCAAACATTGTAAGCAGAAAACCTCCAACCATAAATCCAACAAGGCAAGATAAAGTAATTAATCCGGCAGGGCAAGCAAAATAAGGAATTCCAGAAGTGAAGTAGCATGGCAGTAAATCAAACCAGTTGGGTGGATGCCAGGAACTCAGATAAGCAGTTAATCACAGTGTTTGTTCCCTCCCATTTGCTTCTTCTTTAAACTCCATCCCCAGGTGTGCCTTGTGAATGGAATTGGGGCTCATAAACCATGCAACCCACATTGCTCTTTTCTCTGTTCTTCCCTCTGTGCCCTAGAATGAGGAGGGGGTGGGCCTTGGTCTTCATCTGAACCCTCTCTTCCTTGTTCTATATCTCCCCTGCTCTGCCCAGCCTGATTTTCCCCTTTCCTAGTTTCTTTCACCACTCTGACGCTCTCTGTCAGCTGTTCATCTTCCCCCTCGGATTCAGACTCCAATGGGAGCATGACAGTTCCCATTACTCAGTCCAACTCCTGCTGAACCCACTGTTTGAAAGTGGGCAACAGTGAGTAGATGTATAGGTACCATTTTGGTGGGCAGCTTAATGGGGACATGAAGGAGCCTCCAAATGGGTGTCTCCTGGGCAACGGTGATGCCACCAGATAATCCTTTCAACCTGGAAGAGCTATGGCACTCCCAACATAACTGTAGTAATACAGAAGAGGGAGGCGGGAAGATAGAGGTTTCTGTAGAATGCTCCAGATTATGTACATAGATATGAGTTTCCAATATTAAATAATGGTCATGACTTGACATATGCCAATAAAAGCATTAATTAAAAGAAGAATACAAAATATAATTAAAGCAAACTTCTATATATCTGAACAAACAAATAATACATAAAATGCAATAGTGGATATATTTTATGACACATTTTGCATGAGTCCACATTTTGGGTATTTTGTGACTGTGGATGCAGAGAGATAGCTGTTTGGTCTGATCTGTGTTAACAGACCGGAGCAGATACTTGTCTATATAAGACTGTGAAAGATTCATAAGCTTACTGGAAATGTTTTCTTCTAATTTTGTAAATATGTTAAGCTCTTTCTTACTTCTTACACAACTTATTTCTCTGTGGGATGTACAATAGCGGTTTCTGTTCATATTTTAAAGGATGTTATTCTCTAATGACTGACATCATTATATCAGCATGTGACCTTGCAGTCCTTTTACTAATGGGATTGAAGCATGAGTGTTATAGTGCTCCTTTTGTAAGTACACAGGGGAACATTGAAACATTGCCCCTTAGAGCCCTGTGCTCCCATACTTTGTCCAAAGGACAGAAGTCAAAAGTCCTTGGCACTGAAAGGAAAATATGTACATATTATCTAATGAATGCTTTCCCTGAGCTGTGAATTGTGTCCGTATGGTAGGCACATTAAATCGGCTGCAGAAATTCTGTGACAATGACCAAAGATATTTGGGTATAATATAAAATTACTCAATTACCATTAAAACAAAATTTAATCAATGATATTTAATTGGGGCACAGCATAACTAACATGTTTAAGATGTGCGCAGAATTATCACATCTGTAATATGAATTTGACTTCTACATCCTTAGCTGTCATAAACGTTTAACTTGTATTTCTGTGCTATGTATACTTGATTTACGCCATCTGCAATGGTAAGTGTTGTTGCTCAAATTTCCACTGAAGAAGCACCTACCTAGTATGACTTAATTTGCTTCAAAACATCTGTCTCAGTTAATCTCCTCTAGCTCAAATGGCAAAATGATTATTGTTAGTGCAACTAGCTCCAGTACTTATGGATAATTAAGAAGGAATCTTAATGTCAAGATGCAAGGGAGTTGATTCTAATAAAAAGTACCCAGTTTTCAAGTAGTTCAAAATAGCAACCTTAACTAAGCCAATTCAATATTATTAATATGGGATCTTCTTTGGAATCCCCTTATCATGAGCAGAACAAAAGATCACACAGAACAATGTGAACTGCTCATTATGGGACTAAGAAACTCCAGATACTTTATGTTTAACATTAGTAATAACTTAAACTGTTTAAAATTTGGGTAACAGTAAGAAACTGAGCTCAGTGTTGAGATATTTTAGACTGTGATTGTTAAAATGTTATACCGTGTACGGGCTCTGGGAAGTCGGGGGGAGGGAAGGGAGGTGGGGTTCTGGGAGGAGGGGGGAGGGGGGAAATACAATATGTGTTAAATTCTAAAGTACATGATTGCACTTGTATACTGTGGCTTTTTAATGTTAGTGTTAAAATAGAACAAGCTGAATATATTGGAAGGTAATAGAAGTACACCGAAGGGAGGAGTTGAGTGAAAGAAGAAGGAGAGTGGAGAGGGTGAGAGAGAGGAGGAAGAGAAGGAAGGGAGGGAATGGATTAAGAGAGGGGAAAAAATAAACAACAAAAAAAAGATCACACAAAGAGCGACTTGATCTTCTTTTTCAGCCAGGATATACAACTCTTCAGGAACGATATGATGCCACTATCATACGCAGATCATTTGCCTGAGGCAATTGAGACTCATAAGAGTAGAAATACAGAGAGTCTACAGGACATCAAACTGCCAATAATTCCCCAGGGCAACTTGTTCCCCCAACTAGTTGGAAGGCTGAAAAGGATGTTCCTTGGAGGATGCTACCTGATATGCTATTTATTTTCTGTTTTGAACAGATTGAAGGGGGGGGGGAGTACTAAGCTTTTGAGTCAAAATCTCACATTTCTAATCATAAAAATGGCCTGTGACTGAAATTTGGTAAAATAGCCAAATTTCAGCAAGTGTGAAAAACATTCATAAGTCACTTTTTCCAGTGCCATTGTAACTATGGACTGTGGTGTCACGATGTTTTTTTTGTTTTGCCAGTTGTGCTTATATTCTAAGACATACGGTAGGCTGACTCTTCTCTGTAAGCCTACTGAGCATGTCCGTTCCTTCTTCTTTTTTCTTTCCCTTTCTGTTTGCCTGCCACGGGCAGGTAGGCTAGGAACTTTACCAGAACCTAGTTATTAGCCAGTAAGTTTGTTTGTTATTTATTTTACAATAAAAATATGGTTTTTTTTAGAATATACCTCGGGTTTACTGTTCTTAATCATAGCAATAGCAATAGCAGTTAGACTTATATAGTGCTTCATAGGGCTTTCAGCCCTCTCTAAGTGGTTTACAGAGTCAGCATATCACCCCCACAGTCTGGGTCCTCATTTTACCCACCTCGGAAGGATGGAAGGCTGAGTCAACCTTGAGCCGGTGAGATTTGAACAGCCGAACTGCAGAACTGCAGTCAGCTGAAGTAGCCCACAGTGCTGCATTTAACCACTGCGCCACCTCGGCTCAGGTATACTCCAAGGAAAAAAACCACGATTCACCCCTCATCAAACACAGGGCTTGAATTTCCAACCCTCACATGTGGTAAGTTACCTGTATTATAACTTTCTAAACATTTTGAAGATAAAATTGCTTTCAACCAAGCAGTTTCCCCCTACTTTTGATGAACCCATTTCATAAGCTCAGTTCATAGTAGGAAGAAATCAGTGTGCTGAGGCCTACTGCCTCTTTACTTGATTGCCTTCCATGGCTTCTGCAATCTGCTTTAATGTTTGTTTGGTTTAGAAGAGAAATAAAAGAGAGGAGAGAGTTATGTGGGAGAGAGGTATGATTTTTGACAGTTTAAAGCCAGCAAGGTAATTTAGTCCTTCTGGGAAACAAATCATCTTGAAACAGGCAGAAGCAAACAAGTTCTTGGCTGTTTTTTTTTTTTTAAAAAACTGCCATTTTGTGAGTAAGGCAATCCAACAGTTTTGTGTAGTCTTGGAGAGGACATTTTCTGAATCCCTTCTGAACGGGATAGGATTTAGGGACTTGGTTGCCCCATATAAATATAATAAACTATAAACCAAACCAATATAATGCTAAAGTTGAACAAATATACTCTAAAGTTCTGTATTTTAATACATTTTTATTAATTATTGTTTTTTTAAATTTTAATATAATGTCTAAAATTATCTACTACAAAGTTGTACCTGTCAATGACTACTTCAGCTTCAACCACAATAATTGGGGAGCCGAGGTGGCGCAGTGGTTAGAGTGCAGTACTGTAGGCCACTTCAGCTGACTGCTATCTACAGTTCGGCGGTTCAAATCTCACCGGCTCAAGGTTGACTCAGCCTTCCATCCTTCCGAGGTGGGTGAAATGAGGACCCAGACTGTGGGGGCAATATGCTGACTCTGTAAACCGCTTAGAGAGGGCTGAAAGCCCTATGAAGCGGTATATAAGTCTAACTGCTGTTGCTATTGCTATTGCTAATAATACATGACCGCACAATAGATACAAACTTAAGATAAACCGTGCCAAACTCAATTGCAGAAAATACGACTTCAGCAACACAGGGGTTAATGCCTGGAATGTGTTACCTGACTCAGTAGTTTCTTCCCCAAACCCCCACAATTTTAACCTTAGACTGTCTACTGTTGACCTCACCCCATTCCTAAGAGGTCTGTAAGGAGCGTGCATAAGCGCACCAACGTGCCTACCGTACCTGTCATAATGTTCCCTTTTATTTGTATCCATTTCATGTATTCATAATCTTGTATGTACTTATATCTATTATCTTATAGGCGCTTGACAAAGCAAATAAATTAATTAATAAAACAAATTCATCTAGAATTCTTATTAGCATGTGATACTATCAGCCACTGAATCTCTTTGGAACAAATGTGACAGGAGGCAACATTTCCCACACCTACTTAATGCCAGATATTTGGTTACTGGTCCCAATCATGGGACTTAAGGTTTGTAACACAGCAATTTTCCTTAAAATAAGTTTATGACTGGAAGGAAATTAAGGTTCCACCACAAAAGCGCGTAGGACAAAATCGCGCTCGACAAAAGCGCGCTGTGACGTCATCACAGCGCGACGAAAAAGTTCCAAAAAATGTAAAAATAAAGCTAAAACCTTCCCCTAACCCCCCCAAACCTAACCCTAAACCTAACCCTAAACCTAACTCTTAACCTAACCCTAAACCTAACCCTAAACCTAACCGTTAAAGTAACGAAAAACCTAACGCTAACCCTTAACCTAACGCTAACGCTAACGCTAACGCTCTAAAGCTAACCCTAACCCTTAACCTAACCCTAACCCTAACCCTAAACCTAACCCTTACCTTTATGTGAATCGGCTTGCTTTAATTTAATTTGTATTAATTTTTATTTGAATTTTTCGATCTTTTTCGTCGCGCTGTGATGACGTCAAAGGCGCGATTTTGTCGATCGCGCTTTTGTCGTCCGCGCTTTTGACGGGTCACGGAAATTAATTATTAAATTTTTAACAAGAAGTAAACCGGATACATTTTAAGATGGAGAGATACTCGTTTACCTTACTCTGGATGGAACACCTTGAGTTGCTTCTGGACCAACTATGCTCCTGGATGCTTATCTTTCAGAAATAGTCATAGCTACTTTTCAGTAGCTTATAAAGATAGGCAGTGATGGCCAACCGTTTTGTTCTTGGGTGCCAAAAATGCAAGTTCACATATGTGATAATAGTGCGCACACCTACTAGCACCCATAATACAAAGCAAAAAAGTTTCCTGGGGGAGGAGCAGGGAAACCCATTTTCGCCCTCCCCAGGCTCTGGAGGCTTTTCTGAAGCCTGGGGAGGGCAAAAATGGCCTCTGGAAGGCTGAAAATCAGCGGGTCGGCATGTGCAAGTGAGCTGGAGCTAACGGCTTGTGTGCCAGCAGATATGGCTCCATGTGCCACAAGTGGCACGCGTGCCATAGGTTCGCCATCACGGGGATAGGGTCTAAGGTTAAAGCTGCAGGACTGTCAAAATTGTGCAGAATATAAGATGGGAGACGTTAAGAAACTCTTCTGAGTCATAATTTTAGCTCATTGGATGAGGCATTGTATCACCTCTTGTCTTTTATGGTGGATGAATCTTCTTTTTAATGAAACGTGACATTTTCTGTTGTTTTCGGGCAACTAATCATGATGGGCTCTGTCCATCCATATACATACATACATACATACATACATACATACATACATACATACATACATACATTCTGTCCCCCCTTCTCCGCTCGTTACCAGACGACAGTCAGACAGACTTAAAAGGAAATAACTTTATCAGCCTCGGCTCACGCTGGCTGCGAGCCCAAAAATAAACATAAATAAAGTCTCTGGCAAGAAGATAACAGAGTGCAAAACAAAGATCTCTTACGGCAGAACCAGGTGTTCAGAAAGAAAGCAAATCACTTCTCCAAGTGTCTCTTTGAATCAGGGTTACAGAAAGCAAACCACTTATCCAAGTGCCTCTCACAAACAAACCACGACCGATGAACGATGAACATTGACTTCTGCAACCAGGGCGTGGCACCATCAGTCCTTTTATCTTCAGAAGACCACACTAACGAGCCCCAACTGCATTGTTATTCCTGCATCCTGACTCAACTCACAGCAAACTTCTGCTGGGTCACAACACACACACACACACACACACACACACACACACACACACACACACACACATATATATATATATATATATATATTGGAAATTATTATTTAGTTCTTTCAACTACAATTTTGCAGATAACTCTTTTTTAAAAACTATCTGGTTTGAAGTGTTTTAAATTTGACAATGTTTTATTATTGATACTTTTTATTGTATCATCATGTTATGTGAACTTGAAAGAAAGTAAAACTACTTGACTGAGTAGCAACATTGTAGTTTAGCCTCCAATGATAATGAAGGCATTTAAATCCTTTGTAGATAAAGCCAGATTTTCTCTGATATTATGCCCATTGAGTATATTGATATATATTTCATTCAGCGTCTTGAAAAAGCAATATATAAATGGCGAAATGTTGTGGTAAAACAGTTTTACTAAGCAATTTTATTACGTGCCTTCTGAGGCCTCTGCATTCAATCAGCAAGAGCTTATTTTAAGATGGAAGCAAGCCAGCCCTTTTGTCTTCTGCAAATAGGTTTGCTGAACTCGGAACCAATTCGTTTTAAAATATTAATTCCAGCTTAAATTTCATTTATGGACCAAAGCCAACTTTGCTTGTTTACAGATGATAAAACAAAAGTCAACTTAACTGTCAAGTCAAAAACAAAACAGTACATAAAGATTAGGTCTTTATGAGCTCGGTAAAAACAAAAAAATAAATCTGTCATTACAAAATTTAATGGACTTTCCTAAATAATAGAGAAAGCATAGGCTTTGAATGCACTAGGTAATTTATTGAATTCTTGGCAATTCTCATTAATGGATTTTAAACAGCAATACTAAAGGAACTTTAATCTGAAATTAAATGGAGTCATTTGTGATTACAGGAGATAATAGTTGCTTAGGCAGACATGAGACAGCTACTGTCCGGTATATTAGTAAAGTCTCCAAATTATCTTTGGTTTCTGGTGACCTCCTGAGCCTTAGCCTTTTGCAGAAAGTTTTTACCATTTTACAGGTTAGTTTACAGTCCTGGTAGATCTCCCATCAAAATTATAACCAGGGATGATCTGGCACAAAGCCACCCAGGTGTTGTACCTGTGGAAACAAAATGTGCCTCTTTTGATTCCAACTTGACTCCTGATAACTTCATGGAAATGTCCATGGAGTTTGCCACACAAGAGTATAGAAATGGTTTGCCAATATCTTCTTCCAGGATGTTGTTTTCCATAGCTTTCAGGTTTTGTCTTTATCACCTTTGATTAATAATTATAGAAATAGCAATAGCACTTAAACTTACAATATATACCGCTTACCAGTGCTTTACAGCCCTCTCTAAGCGGTTTACAGTCAGCCTCTTTCCCCCAAAAAACTGGGTCCTCATTTTACCCACCTCGGAAGGATGGAAGGTGAGTCAACCTTGAGCCTGGTGAGATTCGATCTGCCAAACTGCTGGCAGCCAGTGATCAGCAGAAGTAGCCTACAGTATTGCACTCTGAGTTCAATGTAGAGATATTTTAGACTGTGATTGTCAAAAAGTTATACCACGTATGGTCTTTGGGAAGTCGGGGGGAGGGAAGGGAGGCGGGGATCTAGGGGGAGGGGGGGAGGGGGAAAATATAATATGTGTTAAATTTTAAAGCATGATTGCACTTGTATACTGTGGGTTTTTTAATGTTAGTGTCAAAACAGAACAAACTGAATATATTGGAAAGTAATAGAAGTATACCGAAGGGAGGAGCTGAATGAAAGAAGAAGGAGAGTAGAGAGGGTGAGAGAGAGAGGAGGAGGAGAAGGAAGGATGGATTAAGAGAGGGAGTGATAGGGTTAGGGTTAGATAGAGGGGGAGGGGAAGTAGGTGTAGAGGGGTATGAGAGAAGGAAGAATGAAAGTTGGAGGGGGATGAAAGAGGGTGTATGGTGGGCTAAGGCGGTATATTGGGTTTGTATTGTAGGGGGCATTTTCTATAAAAGTGAGGGCTGTGTTTATTACCCAATGTTATATGCCTCAGTTGCACAGTAAACATGTGATTGTATAGAATGAAATGGAAATAAAAAAGATTTGTACCAGTATTGCACTCTAACCACTGCAACACCATGGAAATTATGGGAATTAACCTATATGTCAGAGCATTTCTTATTTGTCGGGTCTCAGAAGGTTAGTGTGGGAGAGAAGATGTGTGGGTATGAATGCAAGTATGTTTGTCTCTCTCCCTCCCCCTGCCCCCTTTCTCACCAGTTATTTCGGGCAAACTCATAATAGATCAATCTATAAATCTTTTCACTGGCTACAAGGTTTCTTTTTATACTTGAAGCAGTTTCATTAACTGACTTCCAGAGCGACATCACAGGGTAAATATTTTCCATGTGTTTTTAAGTGTTACGTAATATACAGGTAGTCCTCTATTTATGACTGGTTGCTTAGTGCCCGTTTGAATTTACAGTGGAACTAGTCGGCTGCTATTTATGACCCGGATTCAAAAGTCCAATTGTCACTCTCTTAATAGTCAATGGATCAAATTTCAGGTGCTCAACAACCAGGCCGCATTTACAGCTGTTTGCATTGTCCCATAATCATGTGGTTGCAATTTACAATAGTTTGGCAGAAAACTGGCAATTACTTTCAGGTTTTAGCAAAACTGAGCCCATAGTGAACCATTGGCTCACTTAATGACCATGGCGTTCACTTAATGACAATGGTGGCTGCTTTATGACTGTGGCATCCATATTAAACCCATGCAAAAAAAAAAGGTCACAAAATAGGTCAATTACATATCTAATCCATTTTATGACTGCCAAAATTTATGACCATAAAGGGCAGCTTCCATTATGGTCAAAAAATCAAGGACTGTCTATAATAAATTTCATTTGCTTGATATTCTCAGTAAATGTATTTTTAGGTTTTGTTAGAATTAATTCTTTCTTTCAGAGCATAAAATAGCAATAGCAATAGCAATAGCAGTTAGACTTATATAGCAATAGCAATAGCAATAGCAGTAGACTTATATACCGCTTCATAGGGCTTTCAGCCCTCTCTAAGCGGTTTACAGAGTCAGCATATCGCCCCCCACAGTCTGGGTCCTCCTTTCACCCACCTCGGAAGGATGGAAGGCTGAGTCAACCTTGAGCCGGTGAGATTAGAACCGCTGAACTGCAGTTAACAGTCAGCTGAAGTGGCCTGCAGTACTGCACCCTAACCACTGCGCCACCTCGGCTCTTATAAATACCACATGCATAGGATAATTAAGGCTGAGAATATGCCTAGTTCATATTTACTTAGATTAGAAGCTCCATTGTTGATGCTGGGCTTGGCTCTAATTCTCAATCCAACACTTTAAACACAACACCTCAGATTGCTTCATAAGCATCGATGCATTGATAATTATTGTCATATTTTCTATTTCTCTTTTACAAACAGAAAAAAAAACATATTAAAATTTATTTAACTGGGATGATTTAACAAAGCTAAATAGAGTCTAAAAAAATAAATTAGACTAGCAATGTTTGTAATTTCAGATTGATTACAGATAATTTAATGTAGGTAAATAAATTATATAATGAGTAAACAATTTCAAAAGCCTGATTTAGAGAATCTTAAAACAGGATGACATTTTTTTAACAATTTAAGCTGTGGCTTGTATTATATTTCAGGTAGAACAAGTAATTAAAAGTAAAGTGAGGTTTTAAAAATTAGTTTACTTTTAAATAAAATAACTTCCATATCTAATGGGTGCAAGCAATGAGAAAAATACAGTTAAATAAATGAGTTAATAGATGAAAAATATGTGGTTTAATTATTATGTTCTTGGAAATCATTCCCCTAAAAACCAACTATTTTTATTCTGTGACACGTGTTTGAACTTCAGTTTACTTATGTCCCTAAAGGCAGAAAAAAACAAAACCCAAACCTGGATTTATTTTTTTTAAAATAGACTGGACACTTCAGTATAAAGACTATATTTAAAATGTTTGAAGCAAGCAAGAAGCACTACCGATGGTAATGACTTCTCCCAAATCTAGAAGCATTAATAAACTGCAATTCTTTACATGTTACTCACAATAACATTATCTTTTGTTAATCTACTATTCCTATTAACAAGATAAAAGGAGTTCCCAATTAAATGGAGCATCTCAATTAAGATTATAGTTTAGCAATGTTGATTATATAAAAGAAAGGAGCCAGAGAATGATCATCTAAAGCTGTAAAAATTCACCTGGAAAAGTCTTAAGAGATTTTCTGATGTCAGCAAGATAAAGATAACAGGAAGCCTTTTTATTTGTCACCAATGGAACTATCTTCCCATTTAGTCTCCTGTGTTCAATATAAAAGCAGGTGCATGACTGTGTGTGTGTGTGAGAGAGAGAGAGAGAGTGAGAGAGAGAGAGAGAGAGAGAGAGAGAGAGAGAGAGGAGGAGGAGGAGGAGGAGGAGAAGGAGAAGGTGAAGGTGAAGGAGAAGGAGAAGGAGAAGGAGAAGAAGAAGAAGAAGAAGAAGAAGAAGAAGAAGAAGAAGAAGAAGAAGAAGAAGAAGAAGAAGAAGAAGAAGAAGAAGAAGAAGGAGCCAATACGTTTTTAGATTATTGCATGTTTCATCCTAAAATAGAAAAGATACAGAGTACTACAGTAACAATGTTTCTTTCAACCAGAGACAAAAGCTTTGCAGTTTAATCTGCATTCTTTCCAACCTCACTCTTCTTCTGATAGGAAGAAAATGTTTTCATTATTTAAAGAAAACGACAACTTCTGGGACAACTTTATGTAGTGCAGGGATTTTTGCATTTAATGTGGTGAAAATAAGCATCCTGCAATTTGGCAGATCGAATCTCACCAGGCTCAAGGTTTGGCTCAGCCTTCTATCCTTCCAAGGTGGGTAAGATGAGGACCCAGATTGTTGGGGGCAATAGGCCGATTCTACAAATCACTCAGAGAGGGCAGTAAAAGCATTGTGAAGCGGTATATAAGACTAAGTGCTATTACTATCCTATCATCAGTCATCTCTAGCAATCTGCATCGTCCCTAATTTCCCAGGCCTCAATTTAATCCAAACTCTGGGCAGCTCCCAATCAAAAGTTAAATCAACATATAAAACTAAACAAAATCCAAGTGCCAAATCAAATGTGCAGTTATCCAATCTTGTCCTAGTGCTTTGGGGAAAAGTTGAGTCTTCAAAGCTTTTCTGTTGTTGGGCTGGTCAAAATCTGCTGGACTTCAGGGGGGTAGAATGATACATAGGGCAGACTTTGCTACAGAAGAGGCACACTCCCTAGTTCCCATAACAACATTTAGGGGAAAGGGTCTAGGAGTACACCCACCCCTATCTGACCTGGTAGAATGGAAGATGTCTTTTGAGAAAGGTGCAGTGGTGGTATTCAGCTGGTTCAGACAGTTCGGGTGAACAGGTAGTGGTAACCAGCGGGTGGATGGGGCTTCCCACCCATCCTGGTGCTATGTCTTTGTTTGTTTGTTTGTTTTATTAACATTTATAGGCCGCCCTTTTCCCTGAGGGGACTCAGGGCGGCTCACATAAAATCAGGAGGGGGAATACAAACAA
The DNA here is from genome assembly GCF_051295495.1 of Thamnophis sirtalis. Classification (NCBI taxonomy): domain Eukaryota; kingdom Metazoa; phylum Chordata; class Lepidosauria; order Squamata; family Natricidae; genus Thamnophis; species Thamnophis sirtalis. Next base: position 125,023,022 of record NW_028261386.1, read on the forward strand.
TGACATAGACACATATAAGTAAAAATAATGGGCAACATTCATTCATCATTCGGGAGGGGCGGCTATCTTTGTCCCCAGGCCTGACGGGCTAGCCAGGTCTTAAGGGCTATGCGGAAGGCCTGGACGGTGGTGAGAGTACGAATCTCCACGGGGAGCTCGTTCCAAAGGGTCGGAGCTACTACTGAAAAGGCCCTCCTCCTTGTAGTTGCCAGCCAGCACTGGCTGGCCGATGGAATTCGGAGGAGGCCCAATCTATGAGATCTAATTGGTCGCAGGGAGGTAATTGGCAGAAGGCGGTCTCTCAAGTACGCAGATCCACTACCATGCAGGGCTTTATGGGTGACTAGTAGCACCTTGAAGCGCACCCGGAGATCGACAGGTAGCCAGCGCAGCTCGTGGAGGATAGGTGTTATGTGGGTGAACCAAGGTGCACCCACAATCACTCGCGCGGCCGCGTTCTGGACTAGCTGAAGTTGCCGGATGCTCTTCAAGGGCAGCCCCATGTAGAGCACATTGCAGTATTCCAGCCTAGAGGTCACAAGGGCCCGAGTGACTGTTGTGAGAGCCTCCCGATTCAGGTAGGGTCGCAACTGGCGCACCAGGCGAACCTGGGCAAATGCCCCCCTGGTCACAGCCGTCAAGTGGTGGTCAAAAGATAGCTGTCGTCCTATTTAGCCACTTTTTCTAAGCTGTGTGCATTCATGCAAGCCACGCACACAAGCAAAGTGCATGTGCGGAAAGTGAACAAACATAAAGTGAGTGTGCATGCACGCTCCCATTTTTGATGGGTGGTGAACCAGTGGTAAAATGACATGAAACCCATCTCTGGAAAGACAGTCCCACCCTGGGCCATATAGGACTTTAAAGATGAAGGCTTGCACCTTGAATTGTACCTGGGGAAAAATTGGAAATACTGCAGTTTGCAAAACAAAGGTGATACATGGCCAGACTTAAGAGGCTTTGTCTGGAATGCCTAAATTTGTGGGTTGCTTTGATGTTTTTCCTATTTTGTTTTTATTTTTAATTTAATTCCATTCCAGCATGTTGATTTGTGATTTTTATTAAGTGCCATGTATTTGCATTTAATTGAATAATGGTTGGAGAGCAACTTTCCCCCTCCCCACAAATGAACAGCCTTTTAAAAAAAGCTATAGTGATAGTTAATTAAGGTGTTTTCAAAGGCAAGATAAAATTTAATTTAAAGTTTACTGGAAAGCTGTTATTGTAAAAAAAAAGTATTTTACGTACATTATTCTTTCAAAATACATGTTTTAATTTTTATCTTTTCACTTTGGCAGCATGCTTTTAAAAATATGATTGGAAATGCAGAAAAAATGTGTAAGAAGTTATGCACATATAGAGAAAAGTAAAAAAAATATTTAACACATAGCACAATGAAATCAGAGCATTAAATTTATATAAAGGCAATGTTAATTAGTCCTAACAAATGTGGTATTTATAGTTCAAACCGTTTACCTGGAAAGGTATTTTTTAAGTATAAATGTTTTTGGTGACAGAACACTTAATACGATATGGGGGAATCATCTTTGCAGACATGCAGCAATGAAGGATTCTGTCATTATTTGGTTTTTAATATTGTGTTTTCTACAGCAAAAAGTGAATCCAGAGTATTCATTTCAGGGGCAGCCCTGGAAGCAGAAAAATAAATGGGTAAACAATAAAATTAATTCCTCACCCTTTCTTCTGCTGGATACAAATACATTTCACTCTCTCCCTTCCCTTCCCCCATCCGCCATTTCTATAGAGGATTTGGTACCTATGATCTGATATAATATGGACAGATACAGGATTACCATCTCTGTACCAAAATTATAAATAGAAGGCAAAGAAATCAATGTTATGCATTAGGTTTTTTTTGCAATCTGGATGTAAGCAAATTATTGTAATGGCTGAAAATTATACATACTAATCTTCTATTATTTTCACTCGAATCTTATATAATCCTTTTATCTCCTGAAAAGACTTTTTGTGCAACATTTATTGAATTTGTTATTTTACTGTTGAGTCACATGTTTTCAGAGAAAATTAAATTGCACCGAAGATCTCAGATCTCATGCCATGCATTTTTATTCAGAGTACTTTATAATTTACAAAGATTATCATTGTCCTGTTTTGTACCCTTACCCATTCTTAATGTCTCATGGCATGTGTGTGTGTGTGTGTGTGTGTGTGTGTGTGTGTGTGTGTATTTAGTGTCACAACCCCTGGTATGCCCAAATATGGGAGGACACATACTGCTTCCTTTCTCTGTCTATCGGCTCATCACAAGAGACCATCCAGACAGAAAGCCAGTATTTTTACTGTTGCCTTTGTTACATTTGTGTTGTATTTAAGCTGATTAATAAATAAAGGGAGACTAGTATAGATCTATTTTGAGCTATTTATATATATGTCAATTGGGTGTGTGTGTGTATAGTCCTATAGTATACATTGAAGGAACAACTCTAAATGCATGATCTGTAATTATAACTCTGAGCCAAACTTTGGCTTCTGTCAGAGCCAAATGCACATTTGGCTCTGACAGAAATAGCAAAAGTAATCTATTATTATTCAAGATATCTCTAATGTTTGTTTAATACACTTAACATTGTTGAAGCAAAAAGGGCACAAAAGAAGTAATTTGGAATAATAAAAAAAATCAAGAACTGTTCCTTCCTATCCTGAAGACAATTGCATTTCCAAGAAATGTTTGTTTAATTTAGGACACATGAGCACATCATTATATTGCCATAAAACCTCTGGCAATTTTTTTCCTAGTGAGGGCCATACTGTTTTGACTGATGAAAACCTAATAGTCCAATGTCATGATTGGTTGTTCAAGAAAACAAGGCTTGAAATAATGTGCAATGATTCCTCTGTCAGCAAAGTGGACACAGTCCAAAGCAAACTTAGAAAATCAATGGATTCTAGCGTGCCTCCTTCTGTATGGAATTAAAGCCAATGTCATTACCTGGGTGTTCTCCAAAAGCTGCACGAATATGGAAATAGGAATTTGTTCTACAAATAGCCTCCACCCTGTACAATGAATGTAACATATACAAAATTCATATGTAGGGTAGACATCTATAGATTTAGGACTTGTAATAATAAACTAAAGAACTTCCAATTGAAACCATTATGGAAGACAGATTTTTTTGTCCAAAAACCGTTCCCATTCTAAAGTATATTATATATTTTATTCCATTCTTCCAACTCTTACTACCACATTACGTAAGTGCCTCACTTTGTAGAAGTAGGATTGGGCCCATTTGTTTCAATGAACTCTTGAAACAGACAGACAGACTTGTATTTTTGAAGATCTACAGATTATTGAATAATCTCAAATGAGAATTGATTGGATCTAGACATTCAGCAATTTAAGACATTATTTAATGAAGCTGTTTTCTTGGATTATTTTTCATGTTATTGTTACCAAACTTTTTATTGGCATATTGTAAGAGTAGAGAATTTTTAAAAAACCCTGAAATTATATAACCCAAAACCCATATAGACCACACACCATATAGCACCTTATTCATTATTCACCTATAGCCTGCATACTCTGCAAAATTCTAAGAACTGCAGTTTCAAATAACTCCTTCACCAAAAGTAGTAAAATTCAGGGGGAAAATGATTCTTCTCAATGATTGAACAGTAGAGTTTTAACAATAAAAAAGTCAAGGAAAGCAATAACAATTTCTTTCAGCAATCTTTCCTTGATTCACTTTATGTTCAGAAAGAAATTTCATTAGGGAGTGGAACACAGAAAGTGCAAAAAAATTGTCTTTATTTTAGCTTTTCTCCTATTGCTCTTCTATAGAGGATGCTCTATCACCCATTATTTTACCTGCACCTCACTGCACCATCTACTCTCTAAAAATGAAGTACTATTCCATATTTATTGCATTACACTTGGAATTGCTACTTGCATCTCTTATCTTCATTAACTCCTGTACTTGTTTAAGTAAGGAAATGAGGAAGAATTCAGTACATAATTGTATTTATAGGTTCCAATCAATGTTGGGATGTTCCCAGTAAGGAACCATGCGTCAAACTATGCATATATCTCTGTATCTGCACCAATAATTGTCAACGTTATCATTTTATCAAGAATAAAATGAGAATTAACAATATAGAGAGCATGTCTTCTAGAACTCTTTCCAAAGCCTTTACCAGCAGTGGCCATAAGACACGTGTTTCTATGGATTGGGATGCATTTGGATAGGCTGCTTTGCGTCACATGACCAGGAGGGGGAAAGGCAGGACTATTAGAAGGGAGCATCTGCTGATATGCTGAGCCACTGCTTCATCCAATTGTGAAGCACCGAGGGAATTTTGAAGATGCTTTTATTCCCCCAGAGCCCCAAGTGTCTTTCACTTTTTTTAATTCATGGCTTCTTTTTGCAAGCTTCTTCTGCCACATGCTTGGTTCTGTTTCCCCCCCCCCCCCTCAAATGTAACATTTAGGAATAGTGGATTGCAGTGAAAAAGCACAAATTGTGTCATCTGTCTGCTTAGCCTTCAAATGACCCGGACATTTTGGAGGCATCTGGCAGCAGATAAAATATTTCTTACTTGGTTTATTAAATATTTAAGTACACACAAACCCCAGTTTTATTTTATTTTTATCACTTTGATCCTAAAGATTATCTCTTCTCATGAGGGACAGAAGTTCCCTGAGGATGGTTTCCAGCACAAGTCCGAAAGCTCAGAAGACTAAACTCTGGACCCAGGGAATGACCCAGATTGGATCCTGCATTACCCCACCACCACCCCCGCAGGAATTATCACATTTTCTATCCACTTCCTCTTTTTGAATGCAACCATGACCAGGCCAAACACATCCAGTAGCAACACCCAGGCATCTCGATAAAATTTAAGCAAGCTTAGGTCTTCCTAACACTGGAATGGGGAAGCACCACGAAATTCCTGGGCTAGGAAGTAAAAAAAAAAAGGTTTTAGAAAAAGGCATTGCAGGTAATTATGTTGTTAAGTGAAATATTTGTTAAGTGGGTTTTGCTCATTTTATGACCTTTCTTGTCACAGTTCTTAAGTGAATCACTGCAGCTAATAAGTTAGTAACCCGGTTGCTAAATAAATCTGGCTGCCCGATTGACTGTCAGGTTCCGAAAACAGCCAAACATGGAGACGGTTTCAAAATGCAGTTTATCTTCTTCCTCCGGCACGAACTGACCAACAAAGCACTAAGGCAATGAATAAATTGTCAGTGCTGACACCCGGTGCTCCCCACCACCTTTTATAGTTACTTGGTAATTAGGCTAAATCCCACCCCTGCGCATGCGCACACCTATCCTCGTGACCCAGAGTGAAACCCACCCAGCAATCAATTATGGATTGTCCAGTCAGTTATAAGTTCTGGAATGTTCTCAGTGGAAACCTCCTGGCGGTCAATCATGAAGAGCTTTGTAGAGTTCTCAGCTGGACTGCTTGAGGAGGAGGGAAATCTCCATCTGGTAAGCACGAGTCTTGGCAGCTGGTCCAGTTGTTCGCCCCTCCCCCCGCCCCCCCGAATGGCAGCCGGAGCTGGCATTGACTTTGTTTGTCAGAAAGTCACAAAAAGGGATCGGATGACCTTGGGACACAGCAATGGACATTAATATGAAGCAGTTACCAAGCGTCTGAATTCTGAGCACATGACTGTGGCGATGCTGCAAAGGTCATAACTATGAAAAACGACCGTAAGTCACATTCTAATGCCATTATAACTTTGAATAGGCACTAAACAAGCTGTTGTAAGCCGAGGACTACCTTTATTTTAAAGAAAACAAGCTGGGCACATTTATGAGATCACCAAGGCCAAGCCTGAACGTAACTCCAAAGATGATGAATCTCTCCTCCAAGTTAACCATGAATGAAACCAAGTCAAGATCATTACCATTTATTTCCAACAGCCACTAAAATATAAAAAAGATAAAACATTAAAATACAGATTATTCTGGGCCATGAAAGCATAATTTATTTGGTGATACAAGATTCTTTATTCTTTAAGCATTGTTGTAAATCAGCTGGTTGTCTATGCAATTGTTTATCTTTGTACATAGCCCAAAGTCTATCCAGATTAAGACTATAGATAGATCGAATGAATGAATGAATGATCTAATAAATAGCTACAGATATTTTTCCTCTTGTTCCATGAGAAGATTGTAGCTGAAAATTGATTATCTTGCGACAGAAGCTCCAACTCTATCATACTAAAGCACAATTAATTAAAATTAAATTAAAAGAATCACATTGGCATGTGATAGAGCCATTTATATTTATCCTATATTGTGCCTCAAAGGTTTTCTACTATACACTGAACAAAAACTATAAATCATAGAGCTTATATCATAAAGAAATTATTCTTGCATGTTACACATGTTTTATTTATCATAAAAAGTATAAATTAGAAACAAAGAGTGTTAGAATACACTATCTATATTATGTTTTCTTGCCATTTTTACTTGTTTTATTTGATTTTTATTTTAAATTGTTTTGTTTCTTATATTTTATTATGACAATGCCACTCAGTTGCTAGATGAGATGGGAAGCTACATATATGTGATTAAATACATACTTACAAATTAAAAATTAATGGTATATTAAATGTATATCAGTGATGTACATTACTAATGTATTGCAATATACTGCAATATACATGCATGCTTGTATATGATGCATGCTTTGTAAATTTTGCAGTATGCCTATTGTACATTCCACTCTCTACATCCTGTTTTAAATTTTAAATTAAATAAATATAAATAATGCCCAGTAGAATACTATGACCTTTATTTTATTGCAATTAATATAGACTTACAGAGGAACAGTTAAACTTCAATTTGAGATTTAAAGAGCCACAACAACTTAGAATTTGGGTACTTTGATTGAGCACATGGAATATGACTGAATAATATTAATAAAAATTAATTCCCCTGGAAGAAAGAACTCTTCCCTGAATAAATTACTTTCTCTATATTGAAATGTTAAACAGATCATTCTGGTACAAATTAATACTGAAAACTGAGCACTGCAATGCTGATATTTTCAGCTGATAATATTAAAAAAACACAGGAGAATATAGAAGTAATTCAAAAATTCAATATATTTTTTTTAAAAAAAAGATTACTGCAATGTCATTTAATATGTGCAATTGCCTTAGGAATTCAATATCCAGTGTTTTGTGTATGTTATAAATCTGGGAACTGAATAAAGCCACTGTTTTCTTGTTTAGTTTTTGCAACATTTTTGCATTTTCCCAAGGAATTAACTGTAGATTTGTGCACCATGTAAAATAATGTGTCCTAAATTAATCTACCGTCAATACCTCTAGTCATCCAAAGAAAGTATTCATCTTGTTTTTGTATGAAAACAGTATAAAGAGTATGAACATTTCAATGATGGTGCCAGCATTATGGAAGAAGGCTCATGCTTCCAAAACTCAAACTAGATTTATTTGGGCTTCTTGATTGCCTGATTAAATGTATGATTGATCTACTTTTTTACAGTCCTACTGTTTGAATTTTATTAGTTATTAAGTTGTTTATTGGGTGTTAATGGTCTATTACTTATTTGATTTATACTTCTTTCTATTCATGTGAATACTCAAAACAAACTGTGATTTTTTTAATGAATTGGTAAGCAACTTTGCAGATTTCATCTTAAAAGATACCCTTAAATAAACAAACACAGGCACTAAAGAAGAACCTGTTATTGAAAAGAACAACCATTTCCTACATTTTGTTACCCAAACCCTACATACCAGAATTCTTATAAAGTTAACTCCATAGTACATGGTTTAATTTTTGAAAAAGAAAATTTAAAAACTCAACTCACTGATAAAAATGAATGATTAAAACATTCATGAACTGCATTCCAGACAACTTTTCAGGCAATACACACTACACAGTTAATCCAGTTAATATTTCACCTTAACAATAAGAATCAAAATCATATTTAGTCAACATTATATCTCCATTGAAAACAGATGCTGATGTGAAGCCAGTAAGCAGGACATGTGTGGAAGAGTAACCCTAATCACTACAACTCAGTTCCCAGGCAGTTGGCTTTGAGAGTAGAACAATCACTGTCATCCATCTCCATCAAGATACTAATATATTTTTAAAACGATTCAGGTGGGTGCCCAATCTGTCTACATGCTTTGAAAACCAAGTCATAGTTTAGTTATATACTGAATCAATTATTATAAGTATTCAAGCACAGAATACAGGATCACTTTATTTTCATCTATTCCATCAATTCAGGAGAACAAACAAAAATTTTGCTTGATTCTCTTCATCGTCCCTAGTTACACACCACAGTTACTCATCTGCTTTTGCATTTTTTTGTTGAGCTACAATGCCCTTTGTTATCATGGGAGTTTTCTTCATCCTTTAGTCTTTCTTCTTTTGCATCCGTTTAATTAAATGCAAAAGTTTCTTTATAAGGTATCAAAGATCTTTGAGTAATACAATTACCAGCTCTTACAAGAAAGTTTCATCATGCTTTGAGCAGTATATCAGTGAAACAATAATCAGTAGTAGTATCCATTTAAAGCTTTTTATAAATAGAATATCTGATCAGAAAAATGAAGAATGAACAATCTGATCACCCCTGCAAACCTCCAAAATCTGGGGCTTTGTGGGACCTTCTGGCACAGTTTCCAAAATTCACAGCATGATTTCATTTCCAGAGTAAAGGTTATCTATATATTCTTTCAGAAATCTAATCCTATGTCAGTATTATTATTTCTAAGCAAAAATATCATTTTATAGTTGTCTTATTCCATTGAAAACTTTATGCAATAAACAGTATAATGAATGTTAAAAATATTTAATTTACATGTATTTCAGTCGTATTGATAAACTATTCAAGCATACGAAGCACAGAATTATGAAAATCTGTTTTTTTATTTCATTTGTACTATTTAAAGTTAGACACCTAACCTTTACCGTGCTAGAGAAAAATATATAATAGAAACGTATTTGGCAAAATTACATATACATCTTCATTTCCTAAGTATTGTTACTTAATATTCTGAGAGAAGTATATTCAAAATAGGGGATTCTTCTCAATTAAAATTTAATTCTTCCTCAAATTGAACAGTCAAAAAGGCACACACATAATCTTGTTGTGTGGCCTTCACAGTTAAGGAATGATTCCTCTACATAAAGCTCTCTGGGACAAATCAAATACAATTTGCCAAAGTGTAACAGCTTTCAGTCTAATCTAAAACATTTTCTGTGGAAACACCAAGTAAACTATTTTTTGTATACAAATATTTAGATTGCCACACGCATTACTTTAAAACCTATTTTACTTTGAAGGAAATCCTACTGCCTCATTCTCAAACATGAAAGCTCAATCATTTACCATGGATAAAACAGATATCAGACTGTTGACGTGACTTAACAACACTTGAAACCACAACATGAAAGGTGCAGTTCTTTAGATCTGCCTCTACTGGGTGAGATTCCAGGCGCCATACACCCTTTTTTAGGGTGTTTCTTACAATCAGGGTAACATTCTTAAAGCTTCAATTGTGGCTATTTCCAAATAAGACCAACTATTTCCAACTAAAACCAATCAAAGCAGCCTATTAGTCACAATCTCCATCAAACATAGAACTATCTTATCCATCTATCGCAAGCATAATCAGCAAACTAACTATAAATCCATCCATCTATCCACCCACCCACTCAGTTTTGGTAAACAGGCAATTAGTTTGCCAGCTGCTGGTATTTTATTAAAAAAAACAACAACAACTGGTCTTTGGAAAGTGAGGCAGGTAAAAAGAAGACTGCTTTTCCTGTTTCCATCAGGAATGGGTTAAATCCCACGACTGTTCCCCAAAACAATTAAAGCCTTCCGATGCTAATATATGGTTTCTATGGTTTAATTGCCTTAAAGGTTACCTTCAAGCTTCACAATATGGGACACATTTTTCCTATTCTAAGGGAGATGTATTAATGTTGAATGATGTTAAATACCATCCCTGCCCTTAAAAGGGCTTCCAAGGGGTCTTTAGAGAAAAATAAATAAATAATTTAAAATCACATTCTAGTCTCTCTCCCCCCACCCTTGCTGTAGAATATATAAAATATTGACCTTTTTCTCATTGATAAATCAACTCTGTGAACCCATGTTGTTCCTCTCCACCCCTTATTTGAAGCTATCAACCTGCATTGTCCTTTAGCTGGACTATAACCGAGTTACTCTTCCCCCTGTGCCCAACCAGAAAAGTATCTTTGGCACCTCTGCAGTTTGAGCAGCTTCACTTTTTTTTTTCCTCCCACAACTCTCAGCCTTGGCTGCCCTTAAAGAAAATCCTCACAGAACAACGTGTCAATTTTGCATTCCTTTACAAAGGCAACTTCTATTGCAGAGACCAGTAGCTTGGCTCTGCTTCCCCACAGACAGAGAGCTTTGTGACCATGTAGAAACAGGGGAAAGGAAAACATTTTCTGCATGAAAATGCAACCTTCTTTATCACAGGGAGCTAAGGCTGGATAAGGAAGAAAATTCTCCCTCTGTTCCTCACCTTCCCCAATCTCTTATTTTTCCTCTCTCTCCTTGGTTCCAGGCACCCATGTATTAATTTACCAGGAAAAAAAATATCATTTGTTCAATAAATCTCTATTCATAAACCCATGTACTCAGCCATTTAGAATGGTAATGTTATTGGCACCCCTTATCTCGACACATTTCCATAGATTTAAGAGCTTCCACTGCACATCCCTAACATTTCACTCTTTCATTTCTCTGAGAAATTGCCCACATCATCTTCTTTGTATTTGTTCATGAGTTACCAGGAAGACATGTTAAAGGAGAAAGGTGATCGAATGAATTTTAAATGGCTAGCATCTAGAAAGCTTTATTATTATTATCATCATCATCATCTCCAAAGCTTCCACCATCCACTTTATTAAACAGGTAGGCTATGATCTAAGTCTCCATTTTGCCATATACTTTACCATATTGAGAACATAAATGTTTCTTCTGGAACTTTTCCTGTCTGGGATAGGAGCAAATGAGCTTCCGGTTTTACACACTCGGAGATGTTAAATATGTTTGAATGTGGTTGCTAGCCAAGATAACCTAGGATTCCCTGGTATTTATACAGTACCACTAAAGGCCTTTAATAGATGGTTCCTAATCTCAGTGACCAAGGGAGATCTCAGAAGCCATCCTCTTATTAACACCATTTTGCACAGTAATACTAACCTTAGGTCAATGATGACTAACAAATTGGGAGTCAAGATTACCCATTCCCTCAACCTCTGTGATCCTAGTCTATTTGGATTTTTTAACTTTCAATAGTATTTATTATTGATTGCGTTTCGAAATACCTTCCCTGCAAAACCACAGCAAAGGTCACAGGTGAATAATCACGTGTAGGAAGGCACTTGCAATAAGAGAGAGAGAGAGACACGTAACTTGATAACCAACCTGTCAGCGTAGTTCTATGTTTACTGGAGAATAAAATCACAAGTCCTAATTTAATAGAAAAGGAAAGCTAGATTGTTTTTTCTTAAAAAAAGAAGATTATTCACATATTACATTAAAAGAACAAAATGAGATCCTCCCTCTTGGAAGGCATCTAGAGAATGACCAACTGCAGACCTTCAGAAATCCTTTCATGCAGCAACTGGTGTGGAGTGCAACTCAGCTTGACTTACAGAGACCATTTAAATTTGTTACACGAAGGGGAAGTGGGACAATGGGACCCTTTTGAAGACCACCTACCTTCCTTTGGTGGCCGCTTGGCTTCCCGTGTGAGATTGCAGACCTGGGTGGTCTGCAGTTCCTGGGTGAGACAGCCTTCTGTCTGCTCATTCAGCGGCAATACGACATTATTGAGCAACACCATGGAGTGGTCATTTCCCCCTTCTTCTCCTAAATGTTGAGGGCAGGTGCATTTTGTATACATGATCCCACAGGACTCGGTTCTCCCATTCTCAGATTTCAAGCAACTCTCCAGCCAAGTGCATAATACATGGCAACCGAACTGGCTCGGGCTCGCCTTGTTCAAAACCAGAAATTCAAAGAAAGACTTTTTATCATCTTCCTTTTTGTGTAATCCTATGAACTCAAAGGGGTAGACTCGACGTATCTGAATGAAATTCTTATCATATTGCAGAAATACAAAAGCATTCCTGGAATCACACAGCTGCATTATAGAATGGTTATTCTTTAAGAGATCCTTAATTTTTTCATGAGAAAAATGATCAAACTGATAAGCCAGCAAGGAAAAATTAGAGCAAGTAAAGTCCTTTTTGGAAAATTTCAGGTAAATGCTATATTTGGTTGGATCTGGGTTTTCCAGCGTCCATGTGCAGTTGGTAAAGTTTTTGGGAAACATTTCACTTAGAGAATACGATCCATAAATGACCCCCTTCACCAGCGTTGAACACCAGAAGTCTTGGGCAGCATTAAATCCAAACATAACCAGGAGATAGGTGGAAAATATATAAATCAGCAAATTACGAACAGCCTTCATCCTATGTCATTTGGCCTGCAGAAGAGGAGAGGAAATCAAGAATGCAGGTCAAATGCTTCATGAAACTCAAATGTCTTCTAAAATTGCAGCCAGATATTTTTCCAGGATTCCATTTAGAATATATATGTTATTTCCCCCTTAAAAATAGTTTTAAATATATTATTTTTAATTCAAGAAATTGTTGGATGCTGTGTGAATAGTGCCACCATGTGGTCAATTTGGCTGACTAATTTGCTTTTCCAGATTTTTTAAAAAAAATAACGTTTGTTATATTATTAACACAAATATGTCTTTTTTTGTTTTGCACAAGTTCAGGTTGGCAGGCTCTGATTATTTTAATGACAAACTGTATCAGACAGAACAGAAATTATTTTTATATAGCTCTTCTATACAGTATTTTCATGCAATAAGGAGAAAAATTGGGAGCAACTATTGTTATTCAGCATCTTTTCTACTGTTATTGTCACTTTGAACAATTATTATGAATCATTGCCATAAAAATGTAGAATTTACTCTTTCCTATACTAAGGGAATTATCTTTTATATGGTTGTCACTAGAATAGTAGATTAAGTATATTAATATTTTTTTAAAAAAAAATCTGAATAGATCATTTAATTCTGAGAAAAACTTTCTCCCCTCTATCAGTAGGAGAGCAAGTTACAGTACTCCAAATACTGAAATGTCTCTGAAATTCACTCCATGTGGAATATATAGAGTGAATTCCCAATAGAAATTAAAGGGGCTACTTGCTTTCTTGAGATACAACTTCCCTCTTAAACAATCCCACACTGATGCTTTTTTTTTCAAATATGTGTGTTGGGTAATAGTGGCATTTCTTCTCTTATCAATTCTATCCTAGAAATAGCACATGCATTTTAATCCTCACAGTAGCTGCAATTTCTATGTATCTCTTTCTAAAGGATGTGAATTGCAAATGCATTCACTTACAGAACATTTAAGAGAAACCTTGTGTGAGAGAGAAGACATTTCCAGCAGTCATATTTGTGAAGTTGCTTATTTCTTTAGTTAATGGTGACCAGTTCTCTGTGATGTCAAGTTAATATTCTTAAATGAATTAGTTAACACTTTTTTATTATTTATGTAGTGACAACATAAATACAGTTAATAAATGTTATTAGTTCCTTTTATTCTTTCCAGCTTTTTTTTAAATCTCCACTCTGAATGACCAGGCAGCATCTCCCTCCCCCAATTGCGTAATGCTGAACAAATCAAGAGATTTTTGAGCTGCCCAGATTATAAATCACAAGCTCTAAACATGAACGGGAGGAAAGCAAATGCCTTAGTTTTCTTTAAATCTGTAAGTTCCCTAAGAAAAACAACAGGGTAGGGAGTAATGTGCATTGTGGAAAATAGGCTTCCCCAAGAAATGACAATCCCTTTTCTCTTTGCTGAGCATTATAAGCAACAAATGGCTTCTTTGCAAAATGAGGCTGAAAGGATGAGAAGGAACTTGCTCATGAGCAAACCCTGGATATGATGATCCTCTACTCTACAAATGTTGTTACAAATGAGCACTTTTGTGAGCACTGCAACCCTGTTATTATTTGCACTGAAAGACAATGTGGAATTAAAAGCATAACTTTGGGGAACTCCATTAGCAAAGCACATCTATTTCAGAATGTGTTGGCCTTATTTAGACATTTTATAAAAATCTGAGGAACTGCAGGAAGAAACACTAGGGAAACGATTTCTTAAAAACAGCCAGAGCTTCTACTGGCTGGCTTGTGTTCTGTTAAGGCTCTTATAATCCAATGGATATTATTTTGGCTTTCCTGTTTGATCAGGAAAGAGACTATTCTTACAATGGGGCCGTCTTTTAAACGCACCAAATACAGCAGGACATAATATTTGGGGAAACGATGCAGCAAATGCCAGTCATTTCAGAAGCAAGAGTTTCACATGATTCAGACCATGAAATGGGGAAAGAGAAAGCTGGTTTCAAATGTTTGATACCAGAGGACCTCAGATCCATGGGGACTCAGTTTTTTCCACTGAAAGACAATCTCTCTCTCTCTCTCTCTCTCTCTCTCTCTCTCTCTCTCTCTCTCTCTCTCTCTCTTGCCCCCACCCCAGGTGATACTAGTTTAATCAAACCTAGACGGCGCCATCACTCCACAGATTGGCTCCACCAAGGAAGAGCCACAGACCTCCCTGAAACTTCCCATTAACCCGAGCAATCCCCCCTCTTCTTCCCCTTCTTTCCGTGAAATCACCATGTCCATTCACATCCATGGAGGAGGCAAGATTCCTCTTGCAGCTGGGCTATCAATCCCCGATTCCTTGCCCACTTGCCAAGGAGTGTTTTTCCTAACTTTTGATAACCGGGGATGAAGAGGTTTTTTGCAGGTTATGTGTCAAGTCCTATTATCTCACCTCGCCTTGCTTCCCAAGCACAAAAAAGGAAAAAAAAAAACAGGCTAAGGTTCCCAACCCACCACCCTAGCTTAACTGCCCCCAACCACCTTTCCATTTCTCCCCCCCCCCCCGCACGGACCCTTACCTTCCACTCCGAAAGCAGGCAGCTATGTCTCTAAGAAGATCCTAGCACCACCAGCACATGTCCCAAAAAGAGGCACGGAGACATTCCCCTTCTGGCGGAAGCATCGTTGCCCATTTTTCCTCCGCTGGCATTCAAAATCAAAAGCAGGAGAGAGAGAGAGAGAGAGAGGTGGGGGCGGGATAAAAATTAAAATGCTGGGATTTTTGGGGTGGGGGTGAGGGAGGGGGGGTTAGAGGCACACGGTTCTGGCCAAAGCCTTTCTTCCAGATCTAATAAAACCGAACCAAATATAAAGTGAAGTAGGGATGGGGGAATTAAAAAAAAAAATCCAAACCGGATTAAGATGGGGGACGGACACTGCAGGAGGAAAAAAAGGGGGGAAAGGATAAAACGGGCTTATTTTTTCTTTTTTTAAAACAGCAGCTCGCTTGTTTTGTTTCACTTGAAAACAGTCTAAAACCCCACAGCAGAGAAACCAGGAGGAAGAGGCGAACCCGAAGGCAAACTCAAAAAGAGATCCACTTGCCCTACTGCAGATTTGTTGGCGGGCTTTGGCTCTTTGGCTGTGGGTAAAAAAACCCGCTTACTCCCTTTCCTCTCTTCGCCTCCCTTCTCTCTTCTTCTTCTTTTTCTCCTTCTTCTTCTTCCTTCCTTCCTCCTCCGGCTCTCAAAATACCTGAGCGAAGAGCCGCGACTGAGGAATGAGGGGCGGGGGGGAGAAATGAATCTCTCGCCCGCTCTTTCTTTCTTTTCTTTTTTTTCCCCTCCTCTCTCCTTGGCCAAGGATGGCGAATCGCTGTTTCGAAGGGGAAGAAGCAGGACTCCGTCGAAAGGAAAGAAGAGAGAGTGACGAAGGTCTGGGGGAAGCGCGGGAAGAGAAGAGAGAGAGAGGGGAGAGTTACTGTATCTCTATGCGTGCGGGTGAGTGCCTGCGTGCCCGAGTTTGTATGTGAGTGCGTGCGGGTCAGTGTGTCTGTGTGTGTGTGTGTGCGCTCGCGTGCGTGCGTGAGAGAAAAATAGAATTGGTGGGAACGTGTGAGTGCGCTTTCGCGTGCGCCCCGGCCGCTGGGCTTCCTCTCCAGTGGCTCTTCGTGGATATGTGTCTGTGTCTGTGTCTGTCTGTGTGTGCGTGTGTGGGATATGTGTGTGTTGGTGTGTGCGTTCGTGCGCGCGGGCGCGCTTCTTCCTCGCTCTCTTCCCAATGGGGTGAGTGAGCCCCCGCGCTCTCCAGAACGCGGGCGCGCCTTTGCGCGCTCCCGAAGAATCTCTGCCAAACCTACACACACACACACACACAGAACACCCCCCACATACACCCACACCCACGACTCTCCCTCCCGTTACAGCAGCCCAACGCGGGTTTTTAAGCGGAACAACCGCCCCACCACCATCACCACCACCACACACGCGCACGCGCTCTGTCTTTGGGGCTTCTCTCCCGCGCCTTTCGCCCAGGCGCGCGCGCAGGAGGGGACCGAGTGCGTGCGTGTGTGGGGGGGGGGGAGGAGGATGGCGGTCTCCTTTTCGCGCGCGCCTCGTGCGAGTGCGTGAAGTAAAAAGCTTTCTTCCCTTCTCAGGCTCCGGCAAGTGGAGCCCGCCGCGGCGGTGCGATTTGACACGTCACAGCTACTCAATCCTAAGCACGTTTTCCTCCCCTCCCCACAGAAAAAGCCTCTTTTTTCTCTCTCTTTTTCTCTCCCCTCCTGCGTCTGGGAGGTTTTTCTAGAGTCAGTTCCCACAACCGGGTGCGAGCGAACCTCAGAGGCTGGGCGAGAGAAGGGGAGAGAGAGAGGGAGAGCGCGCGCGGGTGGGTGAGGGTGGTGAATGGTGATGATGGGGAGACGAGGCG
The DNA here is from genome assembly GCF_051295495.1 of Thamnophis sirtalis. NCBI lineage: Eukaryota > Metazoa > Chordata > Lepidosauria > Squamata > Natricidae > Thamnophis > Thamnophis sirtalis. Next base: position 125,039,889 of record NW_028261386.1, read on the forward strand.
GGAGAGTGAGGCAGCGCAGGCATCGATCTCTTTCTACCCCCCCCCCCCCTCACCCCAACCTTCCTTTCCTCCTCAACATTCTCCACACACAAAAAAATACAGAGTGGAGAAAAAAAATCCTCCCGCCTTTGGATTTGGCTGTTTTGAGTCTGTCGCAGCCCCGAGAGCGACCGGTTCGCCACTGCGAAGACGGTTTCAGGGATCTGGCGCTCCGTGGAGAAGAAGAGGCGGGGGTGGGTGGGTGGGAGAGAAACCATCACAGGTCTCCGCTTTCAAAGTGCCGCCTTTCCTCAAACGGCAACCATGGCCATTTTCTCCGCCTGGCTGTAAATTAAAACACTTTTGTTCTTTGGGGTTTAGAATAATCGGTTTTTTTTTCCCCGTTCTCCCGGCCGAGGAGAGATGCGACCAGCCTGCAACAAAGCAAGCGCTTCTGGACTCCAGCGATTCCGGCTTCCTCTCCTCTCTTTTTTAGCCTACCTCTCTCCCTCGCTTCTCTTCCCCTTAACGTTTGTGGGAAGGCAGAGAGTGACGGCTTTCTTTCTTATTTCTTTTATTTGTCGCGCTGTTTTCGTCGGTTTTCTTCGCGGCGATAGGAGCTCGCCTGCTTTCGTCTCTCGGTCGCGATAGGGGAATGCCTGATGGCGTAAAAATGTAGCCAGATGTTCGATTTGTCTGGCTGCTTTTTTTAAAACATCTACTATTCTTCCTTCTATCCCCCCCCCCCACTCGCTTCCTTCCCCTCTGGGATATTTTAACACCGATGACACAAAAAAATAAAAATCTGAATGGCCATTTGAAAGTAAGATTAGCCCGTCCGAAATAATTCTTGAAAGCAAGAGGGATGCAGCTGAATGACAATAGGCACAAACGGACTTTCCTTTAAAAAAAAAAAAAACAGAACTGCACTGCAGAAGAAAAGGAAGGCAGGTCAGCCAGTGTTATTGAACCTTGAGATTTGTTGATTGAATTCAAGGAAACCGGAGAAGCACCAAATAAGAGTCTCTCCCTCTCTCTCCCCCTCTCCATAACTAGGGGAAAAAAATGGAAAACTTCAAAGAATAAATACCTAGGACTGCACCAAGGCTTGGGGATGATTTAATCCGAAGAATGTGATGGGGATATCCAGAATACAGCTATATCAAAATCCTATTTTCTGGAATGGAGCCCCATCGAAAGGTGAAATGTTAGGCTTGCAGTGAGTAAGGCGTTGGGAGGAATGGGTAAATGAATGGGTAAATGAATAGCAATAGCAATAGCAGTTAGACTTATATACCGCTTCATAGGGCTTCCAGCCCTCTCTAAGCGGTTTACAGAGTCAGCATATCGCCCCCACAGTCTGGGTCCTCATTTCACCCACCTCAGAAGGATGGAAGGCTGAGTCAGCCTTGAGCCGGTGAGATTAGAACCGCTGAACTGCAGATAACAGTCAGCTGAAGTGGCCTGCAGTGCTGCACCCTAACCACTGCGCCACCTCGGCTGATGGAAACACTTGATGGTAAGAAGGGATCTTGTCCTGAATGGAGTGTCAATGTGACGACAAAGTAGCAGGCTACTGGGGAAAGAATGGGCAGTAATTTGACAGTGAAATAATAGTATTAGATGACAGTGATAGGTGCCCAGTGTGACACAACAAAATTGATATTCCAAATGAGAGGTGACAATAGGCACACTTTGTGGCCATGAGGCAGCTGGGACTGGGCAGAGCACTGACAATGATATGAAGGTCACCATCATGGCTTAATGAGGTTCTGGACCCAGAGCAGAGTACAGCGCTACGACTACTAAGCAAAATGGTGGAAGAATAAAGCTAAATGATAACTGGCTGGTACGGAATTTACACACCTACTCAGAACCAGCTCTAGGAAAAGGGTGAACAACTCCAAGCATTAGACTAAGGTGAGTTGAAAGAGAAAGTGGAGATTACCGACAGCACCAAATGACATCAGAAAGAGCACTTAATGTCAAGGAATCCCTTGGAATCAAAAGCTGGGAAGAGGTGGATTGATAACTGTGAAAATAATAGCAATTGGAAGTAAGACTTGGGATGAATTATAGGATGGGGGAGATCACCGAACATAGGTCACCTAGGTTGACATTTGAGGAAGAAATTTTAAGAATTGGAGGAGTTGATTAAAATGCCTGAGGAACAAATTAATGAGATAATCTTATAAATGTGTCATGGAGTTAAAGGGGTCTTCTTCCAAATGTTACTGGGAATGAATGAAATAACTATGGGGTGCTGTAAAAACCAATCATCATTTTAATGACTAATGGGAAATGTAAGTCTTTTGGAAAGCATTGATGTCAAGGACATGGTAGAATGAGAAAACGCGCTGTAAGGAATTGATAGAATTATTCAATGGATTTATAAAGACATGACAAAGTAATAAAAGTATCTTGGGCATAAATTGGTAGACTGATGAGAAGATAACATTTGACAGAAAAGATATATCTCAATGGAAGAGACAAAATGAAACTCATGGAAAATGTGCATATGTGTGTCATCCAGAGCTACAAAAGGGATAAATAAATAATGATTATGATTACCACTGATTCTTTATAATCAATATAGATTTCAGGAAAGATCAAAGAAAGGTTCTTCTTCCCTTGGTACTTCCCAGATACATTGGGACAATTCTAACCATTTCCTTCGTGTGCTCCAATTGAAATTGTTTCAACATCTCAGATGGGAGGTACGTTGGAAAGTCATATAAAAGAAATGCAGCCTGAACACACTAACCACAGATTATGGTGAACAAATGTTAAATGCACAAGTCAGCATTACTACTACCTTGCATAAATGGCACAACATTTGCTCATGTTCATCTGACAAAAAAAATTTGTTATTATACTAACAAAACTTCTAAACATAACATCATCTTGAGAATACAGAAGAATATGCGAATAGAAAACAAAAATCTGATTTGCAAAAACATAAATTCTTTAATAAAATACTAGAATTTATTTAATTTTAATTAAATTTAATTTTAATGAATATCTTTCCCTTCCACCAGCATTTCAGAACATATAATATTCCCCTTAACATGTTATCATCCTAATAGTTCGGTGAGATATTTTGGGCTAAGAGATAGTGAGTGTGCTTCAGCCTAAATTTGTGTCTGTTGTTTTATTTAGAAATCTGCTGATGTGTAAACAAATGCACTTTATAAAGAAAATGAGAAGATATTCTAAATTGATTGTTTTTCTTTTATTCTTCCATTATTGTTTTTTTACCCTAAAAGGCATTTATTCTTTGGGAACCAACACTTCATGTTCTTCATAGAGACCATTTTTAATGGACATAACTTCATGCAGTTTTGTCTGAATTGATACTTAATGCTAATCCAGAATTTAACTGAAGGAGTCAAAGCTTAGCCTTAATTGTGAATCAAGTGTCTGCATCATTCCATGATTTTCCATGTTTGACTCTCTACCTGGCTGAGTATTTTTCTACCAGCTTTCCCATTTGAATAGACCACTAAGATAGGACCATTGGGTTCTTTTAAATCGGGTCCCAAACCCCTGGGCCACGGCCCACTACTGAGCTGTGAACCAAACCAAGCCCTCCCAAAGCGTGCAGTGGGCAAACATGTGTACACGTAGCCCATGTACAAGCACTTGCCTGCCACTCACATGGAACCATCCCCCTTCCTCCCACACGCCAGTTTGCAAAGTCAAAAAGGTTGGGGAACATGAATTATATGTATTTAATTTAATGGCATTTAACTGCCACTCACACTTTTTTTTTCTGTTCTTGCTTGTTTTCAATTATTATGCAGATATATCAATTATTATAAGTGGGCATTTGGCCATCAATATTTTGTTTAGAATCTTCCTTTTTATAGACTTCCTATTTAGTTCAGGTTGGCTGATGTTAAGCAATGGAAGAAAACAGTGTAGGCAGGAGAGAGGGGAAGGAAATAATAACTGTGAGCACGGACATATTAGATTTCTTGAAAATTAGCCTATAGATATTTCCCTTTTTTCTTCTTGTTATTTCTCCATCAGCTGCCATGTGTTGAAAGGTTCATCAGTAACTTCTTTTTTTTTTGGAGAAGTTAAAAAGCCACTTAGAACAAGAGTTGTTTTGCTGCTTGTTGCTTGTTCATTTTGCTAAATTTTACACAGATAACCTAATATTTAAAGGGGGGCTTTGCTAAATCTAGGAGTGTTTTTAAATTTAAACTTTAAATTTAATTGGCTAGCTGCAAGATGCACTTTATTTGTGGGGCGGTGAGGAGAGAATATCAGGAAAAGCTACACTGATATACTGGAGAATGTACAAGCCAATTATTTTAGAAAGCTATTATATATTATCTATTATATGTTTTTGAAGATATTGTTGCAGTTACACACCGAGTAATTACTTTTCACATAGGGTACCAAAGAGGATAATATTTTCACTGTTCCTCAGTAGATATAATTTTGAAGATGTAAAAGTTGTAGATGGCATCTGCTGATAATATGTGAACAATAAGACCTGCTCACTAGGAATTCCACTTTCACTGTTGAACGCATTCCATACAAAGTGTTACTTATGTGTAACATATAATTTATTGTATGGATACTTGGCAGAGTCACACCTACTATATCTCTGATCAGCTGCCACAAAATTCTTTGCCTTTAGAATTTTCTTGTTCCCCACAATTTTTTTAAAAAAGCAATGCACCATTATTGGCAATATTTAGGTTGTCCAATGCAAATACTTGAGGAAGTTTGCATTGTCAGCTTGCATAGTCAGTAGTAGACTAACTATAGGATGATTTTTTAAAAAAAATTGTTATCATCATCATCACTTATATATTGCATTTTCCCACTAAAGCTGAAGAGAAAGGGTGCTGGGATTCTCACTCGATCTTCACAATAGAGGTTGGTCTTAGAAGTAATCACTATTTCCAAATCACCTATTACCTCCATAATTGAAGTGGACTAAAACTGGGAGGGGAGTGAACCATCATAGCTATTATTAGATCACATGAGTAACCACATCACGGTGTGATGATGAAGATATAAGAATAGGAGTGTGAAGTTCACCTTAACCATGGAAACTCATTGTGCGACTTTCGATCAATCACTCTTTCTGTCAACCCAACTTATCTCACATGGTGGGGAAAAATAGGAGGACAAAGCAGTATATATGGCACCTTGACATCCTGTTAAAAAGTCAGGATATAATCAAATGCATGAATATTGATGTATCAACAAAGCATTTAGTAATGTCTTCCTCAACCAGCATAACTTAACTGCGACACCATGTTACAGTTGGTGATATTACATTAGTTGAGTTGAGTTGAGTTTATTGGTCTTGTATGCCGCCCACTCCCGAAGGACTCCGGGCGGCTTACAATAAACAAGGGAAGGGGATAAATAAATAAACAAACACAACACTTTAAAATACACAAGATTCACAGATTACCATGGGGCTGGATATTTCACAAGCCCCCCCGGCCTGCTGGAGCAGCCAGGACTTGGTGGCTTTGCGGAAGGCCGGGAGGGTAGTAAGGGTCCGGATCTCCATGGGGAGATCGTTCCAAAGGGCTGGAGCTGCAACAGAGAAGGCTCTCCCCCGGGGAGTCGCTAGCCGACATTGGCAGGCAGATGGAATCCGGAGGAGACCCAACCTGTGCGATCTAATAGGTCTGAGAAAGGTAATCGGCAGGAGGCGGTCTCTTAGGTACCCAGGTCCGATGCCATGTAGGGCTTTATAGGTGACAACCAGCACCTTGAAGCGGGTCCAGAGACTAATGGGTAGCCAGTGCAGCTCAGTTTTGATTTAAAACATGCCATCAGACACCCTGCTCTGATTAGGGGTACTTATGTCATTGCTTTTATTTTACATGGATGGACAACTTCTCCACCCATCCTTTCACTGCAACTTTTTAAGAACTGCTTGAAAAAATGAATGCACTGTGTACATAGTGAAATCTTAGATAAAGTAACACAGAGATGAATGCCTCTTTGAATGCTGAGCAAGAAATAATAGCAGTAATATAGCAATAGCAGTAGACTTATATACCGCTTCATAGGCCTTTCAGGCCTCTCTAAGCGGTTTACAGAGAGTCAGCATATTGCCCCCAACAATCTGGGTCCTCATTTTACCCACCTCGGAAGGATGGAAGGCTGAGTCAACCCTGAGCCGGTGAGATTTGAACCGCTGACCTGCTGATCTAGCAGTAGCCTGCAGTGCTGCATTTAACCACTGCGCCACCTAAGCTCAATAATGACCTTAGGATAAATACTTCAGATGTTGGAATATTGCAAAGAATATGCACAAATAGAAAGCTTAATAATAAACTATGAAATAAATCATAATAGTAAATTATGAAAGATGAAAATATTTTATGTATGCTTCCTTTTAGCAACTCTTTAAAGGCTATTACATTAACAAACGTAGGTGCTTCGTATTAGCTTCTTCCCCCTTTTTTGAATACAATGGTAGCCAAGCATCCCTGCACATTGTTTGAATCAACTATCATGTTTCTTAGTAATCTGCTACTGGCTTGTGAGAGTTTAATTTGCCACAATTTTAAATCAATTACGAGGTCTAAGGTTTCCCCCCCCCCTTCATTCTAGGTAAATTTTGTATCAGTGAAATATGAAATAAGTTGTATCTGAAATGACCTATTTAATTCAGCCTACAAAACCAGTAACAACCTAGAGCCGTCCTTCCCAATTGCAGCTCCTGGCAATATATAAAAACTATATTACAACCTTGTAACTTTCATTAAGAGGTTGGCTTTGAAAGCTTCTCTGCATTTCTAAGGGGCTCTTCAGCAGAAATCAATTAATGATTAATGATTAAATGGCAGGCCCTGATGATGATGATAATGATGATGATGATGGGAGTCTATAACAAAATGTCATAATATCTCTAGCATATTATAAGCTGTAAGGAGATCAAGCAAGACATTTCCTCTCTTGCCAATGAATTTTCGGTTTTCTTCTCCCATTGACATTTTGTGATGGTTATGTGGAACGACCTTGGCAGATTGGAGAAAGAGCTGCAGCCAGGGGAATAGTCAGATAAGAAGCTTTTAGCCTGCAGCAGGATGAGGGCATGACAAACATCTCAGGAAGGACCCTCCCTATTTTTCTTGGCTGCAAAAGGTGAAGGGGGAGAAATGTATTTTCAGACTTGCAAGATTCTGTTAATGTAATCTTATAATAAAGTATAATTAGTTCACCAGGGTATGCTTCCTGTCTGTCTGTCTGTCTGTCTGTCTGTCTGTCTGTATCACAAGGCTGATATTTCTTGCCCCAAAAGCAGAAGTCAACCAAGGGAACAGAAAGAGAAAGGGCTGGGGCAGAGGGCCAACCCTTGTTAGCCATCTTCCTGATTTCCCTCTTGAAAGTTGCTGCATTTTATGCCTTCCTTCAGGGAAACTGGTGCAGATAAGCTTCCTTTGGGAGAAATCTATTTTCCTATTGCTTTTCAAAAAAAAATGTCCAAAAAAATCGGTACTCCTCAAGTTATGGTCCTCAATTAGGACCAGCATTTCCATTGCTAAGCAAAGCAATTGTTAAGTGAGTCATGCCCAACTTCACTATCTAATAAATAGGTGATATGATAGCAGTCTTCCAATATCTAAGGAGCTACCATGACGAAAAAGGGGTCAACCTACTCTCCAAAGCACCTGAGGGCAGGACAAGAAGCAATGGATGGAAACTAAGGAGAGAAGCAACTTAGAACTAAGGAAACATTTCCTGACAGTTAGAACAATTAATCAGTGGAACAACTTGCCTCCAGAAGTTGTGGGTGCTCCAGAAGTTGTGGAGATTTTTAAGAAGAGATTGGGTAGGCATTTGTCCAGGACAGTACAAGTCTCCTGCTTGAGCAAGAAGTTGGATGAAGACCTCCGAACATCCATTCCAACTCTTATTGTGTTAATATAGCATTCTGGCTGTTCAGTTCTGAGTTGTTCTTTTGAGAAGTGGGAAAGGATCATCCATAGATACTTCTTTATTTAAAGCTGTGTTAAGCTCCAATTTTCCTGGGTACATAGGTTTGTTCTGTATTTATTTTTATTGCCTCAATTTTAGCCCCAGTCCTGTAAACCTCTCCACTAGAGGCCATTTCTTTATAAGCAATTTATTATATCTTCTGGCACAACTCGGCCATCCCTATGGAAATATAAAGTTGGCTCTCATGACCACAATAGTTGGATGAAGCTAGAAGGCTATCTAAAGTGAGTTCGCTGTTATAGAGTAATTATCTACTTTTTAAAAAAAAATCATACGTGGGAGTTTTTATCTGGACAACCCACTTGCACACAAGGATTTTATGACAGTTCAAATCCATCTCTGATCTTCTGTGTTTCAACAACATTATAAAGGCAAGTAATACCCCTGACTCAGCCACAGAATATTTAAAAGCCAGAAAACCTATCATTTTCTTTAAAGCAATGGAACTCCCTCAAGTTTATAAGTTTTCTGTTTTCCCATTTGTAGAAATATTTATTTCAATCCTGCTTTCTGGACTTCAGCAGTATTCTAAAAAGCATAACATTCAAGAGTAAAATCAAAGCAAATTATTTTTCAATCATTAAAGTAGCCATTTCTTTGCAAGATTTGCATTTAAAGTTATTTTTACACCTATCCTCCGCGAGCTGCACTGGTTACCGATCAGTCTCCGGATACGCTTCAAGGTGCTAGTCGTAACTTATAAAGCCCTTCATGGTATTGGATCTGGGTACTTGAGAGACCGCCTGCTGCCAATTACCTCCCACAGACCCATTAGATCTCAACAGGGTTGGCCTCCTCCGGGTGCCATCTACCAGCCAATGCCACCTGGCTATTACCCGGGGGAGGGCCTTCTCTGTGGCAGCTCTGGCCCTCTGGAATGAACTCCCTGCAGGGATTCGGACCCTCACCTCTCTCCAGGCCTTCCGAAAAGCCGTCAAAACCTGGCTTTGCCGGCAGGCCTGGGGGTGATGAGTTCCCTCCCCTCTCGACATGTATGGTTGTGCGACTGTTGTCTACTTTTATTATTTGTATTTTGTCTTTTATGTTCCCCCTTTTTTTCCCCCTTGAATTGTTCGCCGCCCTGAGTCCTCCCGGAGAAGGGCGGCATACAAATAATACAATACAATACAATACAATTTTTGCCTCTTTGTTCTGTTTTCTTTCCCAGGTAAGGAAAGTGCTCCACACTAAGCTTTTCCGGATGTTTTACATACTTGTAATGTTTTTTGCCTTGGCAACTTTGCTTTTCTACAGAAACAGCGCCATTTCATTAAGCAACCACACATTGCTTTGCTGTTATAGTATTTAGGTTTGCACTTCCAGAAAAGTGTGAGTGTAAGACACTGCTAAATAGATATCTAAGAAAATGCTAAATAGGGAACTAAGAAGAATCTTATTACCCCTAGGCTTTAATACAGTGGTTCCCAAAGTGGGCTGAACAGTGAAGTAGTTACTAAATTTTACTCAGTTTACTAAGTTACTAGTCACTAAGGTTCTTGATAAATGACTATCAGACTTTGAAAACCTGATATCACTGGATCATGTTCAACAATTTTGTTGAATTAACATTAACTAAAAGGGTTTTTAAATTGGAATTTGAATAAATGTGCAATTAATTGTTACAGTTTTGAATTTTACTCTTACTATCTTCCTTCCGTCGTGCAAACCACCCAGTCACATGACCCCCCCAGCCACGCCCACCAAGCCATGCCCACAGAACCGGTAGGTTAAAAAAAAATGAATTCCACCACTGGGTGGAGGGCACTGAGGTTCAGTTTGTAGCACCAAGGGGGCGGTGGACTGAAAAAGTTTGGCAACCACTGCTTTAATATAACATCAGCATAAAAACAATGCGCATAATCTACTTAAAGGTACATGATTTTAAATGCAAAACAGTACTCATCTACTAGAAGGAACCTTGGGTGGCATGTTCCTCAAATCTCCCTGGGGAGAGTCAACTGGTTCACTCTTTCACTCTTTTATTGGAGGATAAGTGAAATAGGGAGGAGATAATTCTGCTCACTGCAGCCATGTGCACTGTGCACATCTATTACAGAGAATTTAATCAACCTTGTGGGGAGACAGGTGGTCATTACATTGCTGTGCTTGGGTGTCTTACAAATACCAGTTTGTTGGTAGCTGGAATCCTAGATTTCAGGTAACAGAGGGGAAAAGAATAACAGAAAGGACCTTGGAGGTCTTCTAATCCAACCACCTGCTCAAGCAGCAGACTGATACCATTCCAGATAAGTTGGCTGTCCAGGTTCTTCTTAAAAGCCTCCAGTGATGGAGCGACTTGGTATGTGCTTATCTAGAACAGTAAAACCAATACAAATCAGGTAGGAATAGTGGTTACAGCACCAGGCTAGAAATCAAAAGACTGAGAGTTCTTGTGCTGCCTTTAATGAAAAAGGCCAGTCACTCACTCTCAGCGCTAAGAAGCAGACAGGAGCAAAACACTTCAAAAACTCTTGTGAAGAAAACTTCAGGGACTTTTCATTAGAGTCACCAGAAGTCGGAGACTTCAGCTTGTCCAGAATGCAGCCACGCGAGCGATCGTGGGTACACCTCGGTTCACCCACATAACACCTATCCTCCGCGAGCTGCACTGGCTGCCTATCGGTCTTCAGATACGCTTCAAGGCGCTAGTCGTCACTTATAAAGCCCTTCATGGTATTGGACCTGGGTACTTGAGAGACCGCCTGCTGCCAATTACCTCCAACAGACCGATTAGATCCCACAGATTAGGCCTCCTCCGAATTCCATCCGCCGGCCAATGTCGACTGGCGACCACCCGGAGGAGAGCCTTCTCTGTGGCTGCTCTGACCCTCTGGAACGAGCTCCCCGTGGAGATTCGAACCATCACCACCCTCCAGGCCTTCCGCAAAGCCCTTAAAACCTGGTTATTCCGACAGGCCTGGGGCTAAAGAGCTTTTGCCCCCCCTCGAATGGTATGGTTGTTGTGTGCTTTTAAACTGTGTATTGTTTTGTTCGTCTTTTTTATTCTTTATTTGTACCCCTTCCCTTGACTTGGATTGTGAGCCGCCCTGAGTCCCCTTCGAGGAAAAGGGCGGCATATAAATGAAATAAATTCAATTCAATTCAATTCAATACTAGCTTCAAGTCTCTCTCTCGCGCGCGCGTGCGCTCCCTCCCTCCCTCTCTCCTTCTCCCTCTCCCTCCCTCCCTCTCTCCTTCTCCATCTCCCTCCCTCCCCCACATATATCATACTGCACACATACACACATATTGAGCTGAGACTTAAAATAGTTCAAGTAGGTCTCAATGATTTAGAGAGCCTTAATTCTGAATTGCATAGAATTGGATTTATCCAATGTGTTGTATTGCAGAAGAGAATTGGGAGCTCTTTAGGTTCTGCTGAATCACAACTTTTAGCAATCACTGCCACCATAGACAATGAAGAGGAATGCTGGGAGTTATAATTCAGCAATTTATTAGAAGCCCATATCCCTGCTGGTGGGGGTAACTTTTGGAATTAAAATCAGAAGATATGGATCTATGCCTTCAGTCAGTCATCGGGTTCACTAGATTATCATTCAGCCTATGTTATTTCCAAGGCTGTTACAACAATCATACTGAATAATCATGAACTCTGTCCTGAACTTTTAGGAAGAAAGGTAGAATACAAACTAATAAAATCTGAGCTTTAAGGCATATATTTTCTTTCCGCTATATTCTGGAACCCAATCCCTACAACCGAACCATACAAAAGTAATAACTTAATTGTACTATTCAGGATAAAGGGGCTTTTAACTGCCCATACAGTATGTTGGGAGCAACATCACAGTCCATAGAAAGAATGTGCTAACATAGTGATGACACAATTCCATAGCCATATAGTAGATCTTTCTTCCCTGCAAAGAAAAGGCATGCATTCAAAAGGGAATTCAAGGCAAGTCTCAAAATGCTAAGTAGGAACTGATAATGCATGTGTGTGTGTGTGTGCCTAAGTGTCTACGTGTGTGTGTGTGTGTGTGTGTGTGTGTGTGTGTGAGAGAGAGAGAGAGAGAGAGAGAGAGAGAGAGAGGGAGAGAGGGAGGGAGAGAGAGAGAGAGAGAAAGAGAGAGATTAGATGGAAATAGGAAAAAGGAGAAGAGGAACTACCTAAGTAAGCATTTCTGATACAGAGCCGGTTTGATGTAGTGATTATGGCAGAAACCAGGAGATCCTTGCGTTCTTATCCCAATTTAGGCAGAAATCTAGTTTGGTGACCTTGGGCTAATCACTTTCTCTCAGTCCTATGAAAGAGGCAATGGCAAACCACTTCTGAGAAACCTTGCCAAGAAAACTGCAGGGACTTATCCAGGCAGTCTCTGAGATTTGAACATAACGGAACAGAGGAAATATACATATATTTTCTAGTTCAATGTAGAATACACCATTGAAAGCAAAATATTTAGTTGGTATAGGCCCCTGTTTTGGGCAGAACAGGACAAGAGCCCCAAGCAGCTCTTGTGGGGGTTATAAAAAGCATCATTTAAAATAAAAGTGAATTTACTTATATTTTTAATAACCAGAGAACGTCAGGTATTTTTAAGGTTTTCTTATCAGGTAGCAAAATAACTTTGCTGACCTTAGGTTTCAGGCTTCTTGACTTGATGGAGGTGGCTCATCTGTTGCTGCAATATCTGGGACCAGATCTTGCAGTATTCACATTTTTGGGGGGATCAAAATGAGCTGGCACGACCCCTTCTTAGCAATAGCAATAGCAGTTAGCAGTTATATGCCGTTTCATAGGGCTTTCAGCCCTCTCTAAGCAGTTTACAGAGTCAGCGTATCGCCCCCACAGTCTGGGTCCTCATTTCACCCACCTTGGAAGGATGGAAGGCTGAGTCAACCTTGAGCCGGTGAGATTAAAACCGCTGAACTGCAGATAACAGTCAGCTGAAGTGGCCTGCAGTACTGCACCCTAACCACTGCGCCACCTCGGCTCTTCTTGTTGCATAGTATTTGTGTTTATTGTGCCCAATACAGTATTTATGTTCTGAGACATTATGAGCCTCTACTGCACATTCTTTTGGTGTGATGTGTCTTGGAGAAATTCACTGAAGGGCGATCATCCCAAGCCAAGTGACATAATTTCACATTACAATCTTGATTTATCTTGGTTGTCAACAACAGGAAAAAGGATTGAAATCGGTATACAAATAACGCTCCAAGAATTTTGAGGTTTGAAATGTTTTTAGTGAAAGAAAACTAAACATATTTTTCTTTCACATCGAAAGTGATCGGAAATACTGAAACACTTTAAAACATTTTTTTTAAAAAAATGTTCTTGCTATTAAATGGAAAACTAAATATTTTCCCCCTCATTTTAAAGAAAAATAAGCCTTGTTGATTTTATTGCAGTAATGGGTGCTAGCATACTGGGAAATTAAATCATTCAAAACTTCATTTGCTTTTAAGCCTGGAAAAGTTTCATGTTGCACTCATCTTCATGCTTCAAAAATCTGATTTATGCTCTTTCCCCCTTCTCCCCCACCTCCTCTTTCTCCCCCTCCTCCTGCCTTCTAAAACTCAGGCACAACATTTTTACTTTTATTTTACTACAAATGTTGCAATTATTGAATCTCTAAATTTTATGAGAATTAATAACTGAATTCTTAATGAGATTGCTTCCTTTTTATAACATGTTTCATCCTTGAGAATTTTTCAGCTATGTCTTATTTAGTCTCCCTGCCCTAGCAGCATACATATCTAAGTTGAGTGTGCAGTCAATGACCAGATATATAAATATCTGAAAATGGTAAAAAGGATTAAAGGAAAAAAATGTAACCTGTCATTTGAGTTCATCACTAATATGGGATTTTGAAATGCTATAAAATTTAATACGATGTTGCATTCAATGTATTAGGTACATATGACAATAAAAAACTAAAATGACTTATTGAGATTTAAATTCCTCAGCTGGCCATTGAGTAACAGACTTTATTGATGGCCATTTCAAATTTTCTATACTGGAATGTTTTGCGAGGGGTTTTGTCATTTAAGCTACTGTAATTGTTGCTGAAGCAGATTTTAATATGGGACTGAAATAATTTTATTTTGATATTTCAATTGTATTTTTGTGGCTTTGTCTGTATTTGTTGTTAAGACAACAAAGTCTTGGTGGAAAGAAGGGGAAAATCATGCAATAAATAAAACAATTAGGAATGTGTATATAAACATGACTAAGGACTTACAGGAATTACTTCCATGTGTAGCTTTTATGTTAACACCTATTTTGATATTTCATATTTTTAAATTTAATTATGATCTTCATTAAACAAACTGATGTTGAGAGATGAAAATGAATGCATAGAAACAGGGCACTATACAATACTACAATACTATTTGCAGCAACATTATGTAGTACATTGTAGGAAGTTATCACCCAGCCCTCTAACAGAAAAATGAAATATCCTAGGAAATATTGAAAAGGCAGAATATTTCTCTGGATGTGAAAAGAAAGAAACATGTTTTAAAAGACAGAATAGCTGCCTGTAGCTTCCTGCCCATCCCCACTTTGTCAATGGGCCATTAAGAAGGCCAAGCTAGTCCACTTTACATAATAAAGACTTCTCCACTTCAGCTCCAGGGGGTTGAGATTAAGGCATGATTATATTGGCCCTTTACCCAACTCACCACATGACATCTGAGAACTCAACCAAACCTGGATTCAAAACACAGCCTAGAGAGTTGCCCCTGCATGGCCCCATGGGAGTCTGACAACCAATCAGAATACATTTCTTACACAGGAACAGGAAACAGAGAGGTGGGACTGAACAGGTTATAAAAAGCCTAGCAAGCCCCTCCTTCAGCCCTTCTGTTCTTCTCCACCAACACTGAAGCATGTGATCCCCTTTTCTGTTCAGGGCTCAAGCTATGTGGCCCTGTCCAACAATAAACCATCTTTCCAAGCAGCCTCCATGTCACCAGTGTCTTTTTCCCCACTTGGAGCCGAACCCAGAAGAACATTTCTTTCATCAACACAAAACACTCATTGAAATACTTTCTAATACTATGTTTTGACTTTTTTCTGGGTGAGAGAATAATGCTCTTTAAATAAGTTTCAAAATTCAGTGTTGAAACAGTTTAGGATGTTTAAAGGAAATACAGAATAATTGTTTCTTCATTTTCTTCTTTTAAGTGACTTTTGCTTTCAGAATAACTTCTTGAGCTTCCTTCCCTTCCTCCCTCCCTCCCTCCCTCCCTCCTTCCTTCCCTCTTTTCTGACCTATTATATTAAGATGCCAGGAAATAAATTCTCAACCCATTCAATACAATGCATTATATAGAAAACTCAGTCTCCTTTCTCAGTTCAGCTGCTATCAGAAGCTGGAAATAAATAGTTTACACTCAGTAGATGGATGGCATGGCTTTAAATCTGTCCCTTATTGACTAAAGAACAGTTCTACAGAGAAGAATAACATAAAATGGAGGGCACTGTTTTCCTGTTCATTTTCTAAATGCACCCAAAACTTCTTTATATTAAGATTTCTTTTTTTAAAAAACACCCACCTTTTTTTTCCTCTGATATTATTCATATTCTGTAAAATGTTGACTGGTCATTAATCAACCTGAAGTATAATGAATAAAATCTCCCCCTAAAACTCTCCTCTGTGAGTTTGGCTCACTTCTACAAAACCCGAGAAAAATACTGAATCCTTTTTTTGTTTTGTTTCTTCATGAACAGGTTTGTTCAGCAGGTGATGTTAGCCTACTGATAGAATTTTTGTTATCCCAGGACATAAATGTATTAAGAGTGAGGTGGCAGGCTGAACCAAGGTAGGCCTCAAGCCTGAACCAAACTAGGGTTTCATGATATTAAGCCTTAACTGTTCATATATAGAAATTGCAAAGTCTGCTTTTAAAACATGGTGCGGTTGATGTGGGTTAGAAGGAAGTCTGCACATGAAATCTGCCAAAGCCAAGTATCTATTTTAATCTATCTGATGGCTTGACTGTAAATCTGTGTGGTAGACATATATTGTCAGTTCCTCAAAATACGAGCTATGCTGCTCCATTAGCTGACCCATGTATACTTCCTGTAACTCAAGGGCAAATCTTGAGGGGTGTTTCCAAAACTAACAGATGGCTTTAGCTGAAAGTGATAAACTATATAAGGAAGTTCCTGAATTTCATTCAATGTTCAGGCCATTTATTCTTTGCGCAAATAAACTATTCCTTCCCAGAAGAGCTGGCTTGCATGTCCTGTTTTTTCTACAACAAAAGAGATGGAAAATATCTATCATTAAAATCATCTGATTCTAAGATTTACATTATGTAATGTGGGTATGAGACTTTATGAGCACTGTCCGAGGACAGCAATGAACAACTTTCATTGGGACAAATTTGTATAGACTGGCAGCTACCAAAGGAATAGAAGTAGTTCTCATTTAGTGAGTGCAGTTGGGACTGGCAATTCACTCATTAAATGAAGCAGTAGCTAAATGACACTGCTCCTCTGCTTAGGATATTACTCCTGCTGTCTTTTGCTTTGCAGACCTGCAAAAGTCAGAATTGCAACAATTCGTTGTAGTTAACTTTTTCATCCCCATCATAACTACACATGACCACTGAACACGGCAGCAAGGATTACCTGTTTCATTCATTGCCCTTGAATTGCATATGACTACCTTTCCTCTTCTCTCTTCCTTTACAATAATACCCTGGTTCTGACACCATCCTGATGATCTCAAGCAACATCGTCATTTCATCCATAATGGAAAAAAATGGTGTTTTATTATCACTTTACTACTCAGGTTTAAGGTAGCTAGGTTTGGAGTCAGAGGTGGGTTCCTACCAGTTCGCACCAGTTCGGTAGAACCGGTTTGTCAAATCTACCGAACCGGTTAGAAGAGGTTCCACCAGTGGACCCGGAAAGCAGGCCACACCTACAGAAGAGGTTCCAAATTTTTTTGAAACCCACCACACACACATACACACACACACACACAGAGAGAGAGAGAGAGAGAGAGAGAGAGAGAGAGAGAGAGAGAGAGAGACTCACACAGAGAGAGAAAGAGAAAGACAAAGAAAGGAAGAAAGAAATAAAGAAAAAAGAAAAAAAGAAAGAAAAAGTGAGAGAGAGATGAAAGAAAAAAAGGAAAAAAGGGACAGAGAGACAAAAGGAAGGAAAGAGAGAGAGTGAGAGAGAGAGAGAGAGAGAGAGAAAGAAAGAAAGAAAGAAAGAAAGAAAGAAAGAAAGAAAGAAAGAAAGAAAGAAAGAAAGAAAGAAAGAAAACACATGGCCGGCAAGCCACTCTCACCAGGTCACATGGCCAGCCAGCCACTCCCACAAAGGAGGCCACACCCACAGAGTAGGTTTGAAATTTTTTTGAAACCCACTACTGTTTGGAGTGCTTATGAAAGGAAGGATGAGAGATCAGGGTTGTTCATTCCATATTGATATTCCAATGCAGTGCTGTGAATTAGCATTGTATTAAATGTTGATTAGGACAATATGTTTGGCTTATAGATCAATCCTGCTTTGCAGCAATGTACTCCTAAATACATAGAAAAATTGGAAAATTGACATGAGATCAAATTTGTAAAACAGTCTTGATATGCCAGGTCACCTGTGCAATTCATCTCAAGTTTTTCCTGCAACCTATTAATGTATAAAGAACAGAAATTCTAATATATTGGCTATCAGACACCAGAGAAATCAGCATTTGCTTCATTGTCTCCTGTCCTTGATTATTGTTTTCACTTTCCATTTTACAAGAATATCCATCTTCCATAAAGTGATAAATATTATTTTGGGTGGATAATAGTGTCATATGTGCCTGTATGTATTTCTCTAGAAATTTATCTCTCCCCAGAAGCAATTATTTTAGCATTACTTGTGTCAAAGCTGTTTAAACAGACTGATTTTTTAAAAGTTGGCAACACTTGTTTGAGTTCTCATGCAAATGAAATCACACTGAATTTTAAATGGGATCACCATAATGATGCACTTTCTGTTCTTTCCAATTTTGTGTTTTAGTATGTACCTTTAAAATTTGCCATTGCATTTAAAAACATCTTTATTTCACAAAGATGGCAGGACCCAAGTATTCTTAGTTTTAGCCATTTTAAATGTCTTTGTTTTCAAAGATTTGCAGTTATTCAGATTCATCTGTACAGAGATGATGACAGTTCATGATGTGTAAAATTAAAATGACCTAAATTTAGTTAGTTATCTGTTCTGACCCTCTCCTCCATCCGGTAACAAAAGCCGAGACACGCTTAATGAGAATGTCCTTTAATAGCAAGTCCAGACTCTCGGTGGCTGAAAGCCAAGTAAACAAAGAGATAAGGACCTTGGCAGCAAGTCTGACAAACCTTGGCAGCAATTCAGACAAACTCTGGCAGCAATCCAGCCTGCTAAGTTAGTTTCTCTTTAGTCCAAGCGTTGACTTCTGCAAGAAGGGCATGGCACCAGCAGTCTTTTTTATAGTCTGGAGAGGAGCCCAATGACCATCAGTTGAGCGTAATTACCTCCTGTAATTACGTAGTTGTTCTTAATGCCGAGTAGCTCTTTGACCGAGTGCATCCCGGAAAAACTCACTGTTGGTTTCTGGATCACTCTCCCTTGTCTCCTCCCCACTGATCCAAGGCTCAAGCGCCACCTGGTGGCCAACCAGTCTCTCTGCGCCCTGCTCGGAGTCGGAACCCTGTCCAGGGTCCTCCACATGCTCCAGGACCAACTCATAGGGCCCCTCGCTGTCGGAGTCTGGTGGCAGCTCCAACGGCCCAGCTCCTGCTGGGCCACAACAGTTATCCTATCGTGTATGTATGTATGTATGTATGTATGTATGTATGTATGTATGTATGTATGTATGTATTTATTTATTTATCAGCACAAATACAACAAATGTAACAAAAAGGCAACAGTAAAAATATTGGACAGAGAGTGGAAGCAGTGAGCTTCCTCCCATATTTGGGCATACCGGGGGTTGTAAACTATCTATCTATATCTATATCTATATCTATATCTATATCTATATCTATATCTATATCTATATCTATATCTATATCTATATCTATATCTATACCTATACCTATACCTATACCTATACCTATACCTATACCTATACCTATACCTATACCTATACCTATACCTATACCTATACCTATACCTATACCTATACCTATACCTATCTATCTATCTATCTATCTATCTATCTATCTATCTATCTATCTATCTATCTATCTATCTATATAATCTATCTATCTATCTATCTATCTATCTATCTATCTCTATCTATCTATCTATCTATCTATCTATCTATCTATCTATCATCTATCTATCTATCTATCTATCTATCTATCTATCTATCTATCTATCTATCTATCTATCTATCTATAAAAAAGTAAAGTCACAACCCCTGGTATGCCCAAATATGGGAGGAAGATCACACTTCCATTCTCTGTTCTTCGGCTCGTCACAAGAGACCATCCAAACAGAAACCCAATCTTTTTTACTGTTGCCTTTTTGTAACAAATATAACATATTTGTTACAAATATAACATATTTGTTACAAATATAACATTATATATATATATATATATATATATATATATATATATATATATATATATATATATATATATATATATATATATATATATATATATATATATATATATATATGTTATATTTATTTTTATATATATATATATATATGTTATATTTATTTTTATATATATATATATATATATATATATATATATTTATATATATATACATATATATATATATATATATATATATATGTTATATTTATGCTGATAAATAAATAAAGGGGGACTAGTATAGATCTATTTCAAGCTATTTAGCTCTCATCAGCTAGCCACACCCTTACTGGGAATCGAACCTGTGCTCTATTGCCTCTAAGGCAGATGTGTTAACCATTGAGCTACAGGGCTCGACTCCTTATCAGCGAGGCCAGGGTGAAAGGTATATATTTAAAGTCACAACCCCTGGTATGCCCAAATATGGGAGGAAGGTCACACTTCCACTCTCTGTCTTCGGCTCGTCACAAGAGTAAGGGTGTGGCTAGCTGATGAGAGCTAAATAGCTTGAAATAGATCTATACTAGTCTCCCTTTATTTATTTATCAGCATAAATATAACAAATGTAATAAAAAGGCAACAGTAAAAAATATTGGGTTTCTGTCTGGATGGTCTCTTGTGACGAGCCGAAGACAGAGAGTGGAAGTGTGACCTTCCTCCCATATTTGGGCATACCAGGGGTTGTGACTTTAAATATATACCTTTCACCCTGGCCTCGCTGATAAGGAGTCGAGCCCTGTAGCTCAATGGTTAACACATCTGCCTTAGAGGCAATAGAGCACAGGTTCGATTCCCAGTAAGGGTGTGGCTAGCTGATGAGAGCTAAATAGCTTGAAATAGATCTATACTAGTCTCCCTTTATTTATTTATCAGCATAAATATAACAAATGTAATAAAAAGGCAACAGTAAAAAATATTGGGTTTCTGTCTGGATGGTCTCTTGTGATGAGCCGAAGACAGAGAGTGGAAGTGTGACCTTCCTCCCATATTTGGGCATACCAGGGGTTGTGACTTTAAATATATATCGCTGATAACGGATAAGAGCCTGTGGCCTAATGGCTAAGATCTCTGCCTAGTATGCCATATAGCCCAGGTTCAAATCCCAGGAGGGTATGGCTAGCTGATGAGAGCTAAATAGCTTGAAATAGATCTATACTAGTCTCCCTTTATTTATTTATCAGCACAAATAAAACACACACACACACACACACACACACACACACACACACACACACACACATATATGTAAAGTCACAACCCCTGGTATGCCCCAATTATGGGAGGAAGCTAACTGCTTCCATTCTCTGTCCATCGGCTCGTCACAAGAGACCATCCAGACAGAAAGCCCAATATTTTACTGTTGCCTTTTGTTACATTTGTGTAGTATTTGTGCTGATAAATAACTAGTCTCCCTTTATTTATTTATCAGCACAAATACTACATATGTATGTATGTATTTATGTATGTATGTATGTATGTATAACTCTCAGAAGTTGGACCATATATGGTGCTAGGAATTCTGGGGACAGAAATCTAGAATATCAAGAACACAGAAAAAGAGCCAACTATAATAACATTACGGGAACATGAGATCTTAGAATGGGGCTGGTTATTTGTTCTGTTCACCAGAGCTGTTCTTTGGTCCACATTTCTTCTCTTCCAAACTTTTGCTCTTTTTGCCTTTTTTCTTCATCTGCTGTTTTTTTCTTTTGCAGATCAATCCAGGTCTAGTCCTTTCAATTCTTCATCCCCACTGCTTCTCGCTTCCTTAATTTTTAACCTCTCCACCTGGAACTTCAGCCTTATTAAATTTGCTTTTATACTTTGACTATGTGACTTTTTCAAACTGAGACCCCTTTTTGTCAGCTACGTTGACTTTTCATTTTAAGCCACACAAAATGGACTACTGCAGATGTTTTGTTCCTGATGATTTCTCTTAGCATTTATAAAGTGCATAAACATTCACCTTTGTCATCATATCAGTGCAATGAGTGTCAAGTTTTTCCCCTTGTAACTACTACCTACACTGCCAAAAATATTATTTAGATAATATAAATACAAGAATGATTACAGAGACAAGGACCAAAGATTGTAGAGCTATCATGATAAATAAGAACGCTGTACTTGTACATTTTCCATATGGATTTGGTTGACTATTGTTGGAAACCGAATGCCAAATTAGATTAGCTTTGGATTTTAGATAGCAGTCTGTAATTTTCTGTAATTATTCTGTAATTTTATTTGGAGATAAATTTTAAAAAAATATTGCAAACTTGGTCAAGACCTTCTGGGTTTTCTCTTATGAATTTGGTAGAATTATTTTAAAGAAATACATTAAAGGCTTCCGGTATACAGTTATTTTATCTTCAAAATTGTGCCGTGTATATTCAATAAATATAATCAGATGGAACTTTTCCACCCTTCTTCTAAAAAAGAATTTAGAATGCATCTATCATGTGGTTTCAGGTTGCCACCCTGTTGTAGTAGCTTTTAATACTATTGGTCATGATATGCTAACAAACGTCAGACAGAATTAACTTTGGGGATAATGCACTGTAATATCTTGCTTCAGGGGATGATTCTGACTGGACTATTGTTTGACAGTCCTTATGACAGTCCTTAGACACTTCCTTAGGGGTCTGAAGGCTAAAACATATACAGAACAGTTGTTGGAATTAGGTATGTCTAGTTTAATGAAAAAAGAACTAGGGCTGTCGTGATAGCAAAGTACCAATATCTAAGGGATTGCCACAAAGAAGAGGGAGTCAACCTATTCTCCAAAGCACCTGAGGGCAGAACAAGAAGCAATGGATGGAAATTTATCAAGGAGAGAAGCAACCTAGAACCAAGGAGAAATTTCCTGACGGAACAATTAAACAGTGGAACAACTTGCCTCCAGAACTTGTGAATGCTGGAAGTTTTTAAGAAGAGATTGGACAACCATTTGCCTGAAATGGTATAGAAGCTTCCTGCCTGAGAAGGGGTTTGGACTAGAAGACCTCCAAGGTTGCTTCCAACTTATTCTGTTATTCTGTTGACAGTACAATCAGCCTCTATATTATCCATTCCCTCCCCCCCACCACACATACTCTTTCCACCTATGTTGCTATAAGTAACTAAGCTGCAGTGAAAGTTCATCTTTAGCTTGGTAATAAAGTGTATTTTAATCTGATGGCACTTTATTATTATTGTTATTATTTATTATTACTCAAGAGCCGTGGTGGCATAGTGGTTAGAATGCAGAACTGCAGGCTACTTCTGCTGATTGCCAGTTCGGCAGTTCGATTCTCACAGCCGAAGGTTGACTCATTCTTCCATCCTTCCGAAGTGGGTAAAATTGTCCCCAGATTGTTGGGGGAAATATGCTGACTCTGTAAACCATTTAGAAAGGGGCTGTAAAGCACTCTGAAGTGATATGTAAGTCTAAGTGCTATTGCTATTATTATTTTTGTCATCTGATACGTCTGATGATGGAGCTGTGAGAAATTATAGGCACAATAAAGACATTCTTGGCCACTACAAAGTTTGGATGGAGCACAATCCTGAAAGATGTAGAATATCCATGACTTTTGTTAGTTTACATCTTTACACGGTTACAGTTAGCATTTCCTGAGCTGGAAACAAATAACCTTCATAGTGTACATCACATTTGTCCAGTGGTGGGTTGCAGACGGTACACCCCGGTACAGGTGTACCAGAGCCAGCCCGGAGCACCGGATACCATTCCGGTACGATCTTCCGGAGGACCCACCTGCCCACCCGAGCTCCTTACCTGTGTTTAAAGGCTTCTCCACTTCCACACAGGCGCATGGTGCGTATAGCACCTACGTGATGCTATACGCACCTGGAGCGTCACGGAGGCGCTAAGATGCATGCTCACTCTGTGCGCATGTGCGCACGCACTGCACACCTCCATGAGGACGCCACCAGCCCCGTTCCAACCGTACTGGTTGGAACGGGATTTGAAACCCACCACTGCATTTGTCTGGTGTGATGCTCTATAGAAACTTTAAGAGGAACAGAATGGTGTTAATAAGTTGTTAAATGGTAGATGGTCCCAGAATTATGTGACTCTCAAACTTAAATCTTACTCTGCTTTCTGTTTGTTTTTCACACTCAGTTCATAGAATGGTTTTAATTTTTTTAAATTAAACACATGAACAAAAATACAAAATTATTTTAAGAAAGCTGAAAAAAGCAACAAAATCCTACACGATGTATATTTACAGACATGGTTCAATAACCTGAATCCTTGATTCATTACAATAAACTTCATATATATTAATTAATTCAGCAAAACACTGAGTGATTGTAGCCTTGTGTTTTTGTTTCTGATGCCAGACTTTTCATTGTATGTAAGTCCAATTTCTTTGGAAGTCAACTTTCATATGATAGAAGTAGGATATAAACATCTGAAAATATTAAATCTCTAAATTAAATGAATGCATATATATAATTAAAGTGTTAGTTTCACTGCATAATTTCACTGAGGTTATTTCTAAGTATTACTCGCTGAAAAAGAATGTAAGAGATGCAAAATCTTTTGAAAGTTCATTCCTGCTTGAATCTGATTAGACTTCTGCTAGGAATGTATATATAATCAGTTTTTTCCATTTCCACATTGATTATGCTATATTGGAATTAATAAAACTATGCATAGAGGAAAATGCAAAATAATAATAATAATTAAAGAAGCCATTTTTCCAGAATTATTCAGAATTTGTTTGGAGTAGCAATGTCTTAACGTAACTCAGGAAGCCCTTTCATCTAGGACGAACCTGTTGAAAGCTATTTTCATAAAATATTCAACTAAAGCATTTTTCACACTGCAATATTCATCTAGCATTTAGAGGCATTAGTTGTTTGCTTATAATTATTACTTAAGGGATCAATAGGTTAGAAAAAATCTGAATTATGTTGTTTTTTTTAATTGCAAAAAAAAAGAGAGAAAAAATTGCATTACCAAGAGCCAATTAGTCAGGTTTGGTCAGCAAGGCAACTAACCTTCAAAGGACACAAATATATAAGCTAAACAAAGAGGTGGTTTTTTAAAGATTTTGTTTGCCAAAAAGACATTTATGTTGCATACTATTGGACGGACACACACACACACACACACACACACACACACACGAAGATCTAACATTTTTGGAATATAAAAAATGTTGTGCAATGAACTAATGTATATGATACTTACACAACATAATTTTGCCAAACTCGAACTGTCCCGTTGCATGTTCCAAGCTGCATCAGGGCAATGAAACCTGTGCTGTCATCATACTTCTGAAAAATGTGTTAGCTAAGGGACTGGCGGTAGGGATATAGCTGTAGTTGTATAATTGGAATAGTACTGGCTACAAATTGCAGAACTGTTGTGACTCAGCAGAAGTTTGCTGTGAGTTGAGTCGGGATGCAAGATTAACAATGCAGCTGGGGCTCGTTAGTGGCGTCTTCTGGTGATAAAAGGACAGATGGTGCCACGCCCTGGTTGCAGGAGTCAACGTTCATCGTTCGTCGGTCGTGGCTTGTTTGTGAGAGACACTTGGAGAAGTGATTTGCTTTCTGTAACCCTGATTCAAGGAGATACTTGGAGAAGTGAATTGCTTTGTAAGAGTTTTGTTTTGCATTCTGTTATCTTCTTGTCAGAGACTTTATTTATGTTTATTTTTGGGCTCGCAGCCAGTCTGAGCCGAGGACTGATAAAGTTCTTTCCTTTTAAGTTTGTCTGCCTGTTGTCTGTTAACGAGTGAGGAAGGGGGGGGGACAGAACACAGAACTATAAGAATAAAACTTTGCTTCAACTTGTCTCTTAAATGAATATTAGCACAATTACTAAATGATACCAGTAGAGCCATGGTTTCTGATTTTGACTGAGATTTGGATGTGCAACCCTATTTGTGTATATGCAGTTTTATATCCAGCTATACGGTGGACAGAGAAACATATGAGCCGAGGTGGCGCAGTGATTAGGGTGCAGTACCACAGGCCACTTCAGCTGACTGTTATCTGCAGTTCAGCGGTTCAAATCTCACCGGCTCAAAGTTGACTCAGCCTTCCATCCTTCTAAGGTGGGTGAAATGAGGACCCAGACTGTGGGGGCAATTTGCTGACTCAATTTGCTAAAAATCTGTAAACCGCTTAGAGAGGGCTGAAAGCTCTATGAAGCGGTATACAAGTCAAATAAATAAATAAATAAATAAATAAATAAATAAATAAATAAATAAATATGAGTTAAGAGGCTGAGTATAGCATAGTACACCAAATAGATCTAGAAAGCAGTGTCTACCAAAGACAAAAATGAACTGGGATATTACTCTATCCTACTGAGGTCTGGAAGAATGCCTGCAATCAAAAATGTAAAATAGCCATTCCCAGGCACTCTAGCAAATTAACAAGCTCTTGCATTGTGTTTGATTTGCCTCCTGCTGTGTCTAAGGTGCAGCAACAGAAAATAGTAAGTTGGCAGCCGTTTGCAGCGAAGTCTCCCCAAAGGATAGATTCTGCAGTGGTGCAGAATCAATAGTGAGGCATATTTATACACTGGTGTTTTCGGATCCCTTTTATTACCCAGAAAAAAAAAGTTATTTAAGTTGTCTATATGGCTATCCCCAATAAACAAATTCTCTCTTTTACAATGTATATATTAGGAAAAGTTTGATCATTAAAGGGAAGGGATAGTGGCCACAATCATAACAATCTACAACAAGGAGGTATCAGTTTGAATATGTACTTTTTCAGTATGAATTGTGAAATCCTGAGTGGCCATTGGACTGTGTCAAAGAAAATTTCCGGAGTTATAAGTAAAGGTAAAGGTTCCCCTCACACATATGTGCTCGTTATTCCCAACACTAGGGGGTGGTGCTCATCTCCGTTTCAAAGACGAAGAGCCAGCGCTGTCCGAAGACGTCTCCATGGTCATGTGGCCGGCGTGACTAAACGCCGAAGGTCCACAGAATGCTGTTATCTTCCCACCAAATGTGGTCCCTATTTTTCTACTTGCATTTTTGCATGCTTTCAAACTGCTAGATTGACAGAGGCTGGGACAAATAACGGGAGCTCAATCTGGTACGCGGCGCTAGGGATTCTAACTGCCGAATTGCCAACCTTTCGGATTGACAATCTCAGCATCTTAGCCACTGAGCCACCACGTTCCATGTCAGTTATAAGTAACATCCTGCAAAATAAGGGAGGTATAATCTATGATGGAAATAGCAATGGCATTTAGACTTATGGGAAATACTGCCCCATAGTGATTTACAGAATTCTTTGGGCAGCTTACAATGTAAAACCATTCTTTTCATATTGCCCCCAAACAATCTGGCTCCTCATTTTACCAATCTTGGAGGGATGGAAAGCTGAGTCTACCTGAGCCTGTCAGAATTAAACTCCAGGCTTTGAGCAGAGTTTACCTGCAATGCTGCACTTTAACCACTATGCTACCAGGGCTCAAATTACCTGTAAAAATGTCTAATATCTTTTTATCTCTTTCTTACAGCAATGTACCTGCAAATCACATTCTAGCCACAAAGAAGGGAAGACCAGACCAATGGAACAGGTGATAAAATGATTCTTCTACTGCCCAGTCATGGTATCATAATATCTGAAATATCATTTATGTTAAAAACTGTCATTACCATGCCTCATAGATCATACTAAACCCCACTTTTCGTTTCATTTCATGGCAGAGTTCCTGTTCCCTCCTGAATGTGGATTTGGGAAGCTTTTCTTTAACTCGTGTTTCATGTCCATAATTCCTCTCTAGCTGAAAATTTAAGGTCTAGAAGCTGTGCCAAGAAAAGTTGGCAACAATCCTGATTATAATCATCTCAGTTAAAACCCACACTCTGCTTTCCTTTTTTTAGATTTTTGTTTTTGTGATTTACTTTCAATCATCATCTGTTAATATTAATCTGCATCACAGGGAACAAATAAAAATCAGCTAAAAGCCTAAGAAAAGGCATTCGTATCAACTGATCTTTCAACAAAACAATACAATTTAAAATGGTTTCAGTATGAAAATGAAAGCTTTAATCAGAAAACTACAGCAAATGTTCACTCTTGGAGCATAATAATGTAACAGTGAGATTGTGACATTGCTTTTATTTCACCGTTTTCAGCCTAATTCACACTGAATTGTATGTCTTATATATGATGAAGCAAATATGCTGTCTTTATTTGAAATCTCGAATTTATTATATATTTACAGCAATAGTGCTACTATCCCACTATTTCTTTGATAAGATTACAAAATTCATACACATTAATAATGAAGCATACTATTAAATAGATTAATGACATGCTTCTAATCTTGTGGGTAATGGGTGTTACTGCAGATTGCAGGGAAATTGCCATAGAATTTTCTCTACTGATACAGTATAGTAACATAAGGTCAAAGGTAATTTCTTTTTCAAAAGATGAAAGAACATTGTCCTGATTGAGAATAAATAACTCAGCTGACCCAGCCTTTTGGGGTGAATCACAACACCATTATCCACTACTCTGATATCAGTTTGCTCACTAAAACTTTCCATCTCTTTCAGTCCTATCACCACTGAGGATAATTCACCCTACTCTCTTAGTAAAATATCACACCATCTTTCATGTTAGAATATACTGCATGTTTCCCTGCATTAAAATTTTAATATTTTTTAAATGACAGGTCTTGTGCATTTAGAACAATGTATTTCACGCAAAGCAGCAACTGCAGATTTTCTCAGCAATGCCTTCCCATAATGAAAGAAAAGACAAAAAAGTTAAGTATAAAAAGTGGAAAGAGGGGGACATAACTAAGGCAGAATATCAGCAAATAGCCCGAGCCTGTAAAGATGAAGTAAGGAAAGCTAAGGCTCACAATGAAGAAAGGCTTGCCACAAAAGTAAAATAAAATAAAATAAAGCTTCTTCCAACATGTTAAAAACAAGAAAAGGGTTAAGGAAACAATTGGTCCTTTGCAGGGAGAAAGTGGCAAGAAGGTGACAAGCAACAGGGAGAAAGCAGAACTATTTAACTCATTTTTTGCATCTGTCTTTATACAAAGGGATAAAGCAGTCCAACCTATCAAAAACAGCACCACAAAAATCAGATTAGGAACACAAATTAAAATAGGGAAGAAAATGGTAAGTTAGCACCTGTCTACTCTAGACGAGTTCAAATCACCAGGACTGGATAGATTATGTTAGATATCAGTCCTAACTACAGTGGTTTCCACCAAGGTCCTCTGTTCCGGCGGGAACAGAGGTTTACTCCTATTGGTCGAAGGGTCTGACAGCTCCCTATAAAAGGGCTGCTGTCAGACTCAACCTTCGCTGGATTGTTCACACTTGTTGTACTTAATAAAGAGCCGTTGTTACCATTAAGCCTGTGTGTGCCTATCCATTACCCAATCTAACAGATTACACCCCAGGGTTCTGAAGGAACTGGCAGATGAAATCTTAGAACCACTGAACTATATCTTTCAGAGATCCTGGAGCACTGGGGAACTGCCAGAGGACTGGAAAAGAGCTGATGTGGTTCCCATCTTCAAAAAAGGGAAAAAAACCGATCCAGGAAACTACAGACCTATCAGCCTGACTTCAATAGTAACTGTGAGAGGGATCTTGGATTCCTAGTGGACACCCATTTAAATATAAGCCAGCAGTGTGCAGCAGCTGCCAAAAAAGTCAACACAGTTCTAGGCTGCATAAACAGAGGGATAGAATCAAGATCACGTGAAGTGTTAATACCACTTTATAATGGCTTGGTAAGGCCACACTTGGAATACGGCATTCAGTTTTGGTCACCACGATGTAGAAAAGATGTGGAGACTCTAGAAAGAGTGCAGAGAAGAGCAACAAAGATGATTAGGGACCAGAGACTAAAACATATGAAGAACGGTTGCAGGAACTGGGTATGTCTAGTTTAATGAAAAGAAGGACTGGGGGAGACATGATAGCAGTGTTCCAATATCTCAAGGGCTGCCACAAAGAAGAGGGAGTCAAACTATTCTCCAAGGCACCTGAGGGTAGAACAAGAAGCAATGGGTGGAAACTAATCCAGGAGAGAAGAAACTAAGAACTGAGGAGAAATTTCCTGGCAGAACAATTAATCAGTGGAACAGCTTGCCTCCAGAAGTTGTGAATGCCCCAACACTGGAAGTCTTTATGAAGATGTTGGATAGCAATTTGTCTGGAACGGTATAGGGTTTCCTGCCTAAGCAGGGGGTTGGACTAGAAGACCTCCAAGGTCCCTTCCAACTCTGCTATTGTATTGTATTGTATTGTATTGTATTGTATTGTATTGTATTGTATTGTATTGTATTGTATTGTATTGTATTGTATTGTATTGTATTGTAAAATGCATTTGCGGGATTTCTGTCTGCCAGGCAATAACTGCAGATACTGGAAAGAAAAAAAAGAAGAGGATGATAATCCATCTGGAACATTTTCAATGTAGCAGATCACATATAGGAACAGGACATTGGATTATATAATGTTATGATGCTATTGCTATACAGTAGAACATATAGCAACTATTTTTTAAAAAAATCAAAATAATACAAGCAAATCTGTGTTCGGAAAGATAATATGTAGATGGCTTTCAACATACAGTTTTGATAGAATGCGGTCCGTTAAGCAGCTTTTCTAAAAAGTACAGAAAATGCAATATTTAAGTGGGATTGAATAAATCCAAACATCTACATACATGAATCATTAAAGATTAATCACAGTTACACAGTATGGTATCCCTGCTTCCTCTCACTAACATGCATATAGTGGTGAACAGAATGCAATAGGAGAAGAGACAGAAAGAACATGAACCAACCACATATTCAAAGCATCTAATAACTATGAGACCAGCTGCAATGGCTTCAGATTCATTCATTCGTTCATTCATTGGTACATTCATTCATTCATTTAAATATGTTAAAATATTTCACAGAGCACATCTACCAAAGGTAATATGGGGCTTCCTATCCATGGACAGAGGACCAGCATAAAGGTTGTTTGTTTAACAATATTTGCTTCAATCTACTAAGGCTTCACAGGAAACAACAAGGTAGGGAAGTAACCAGCAAAGAGTTGTGTTAAACAGAAAATTACAATGATTATTGCCAATCAATTTTGATCAACAGCATAATAGAATAATACAGTTTTAATGGTCTCATGAAAAGCATGGAGGAAGTGGGGCTTAAGGGAAGCATATTCTAAAGTATATGAGGTCCACAAAATGGATGGCCAGATTGTCTTTGACACATAATTCCTATGTAACCTAGTACCAGGGTGGGTTCCTGCCAGTTCTAACCTCTTCTATAGAAGAGTGCCGTTCTACAGTGGCGTTTACAGTGCCCTTTAGAACCACTGCCTCCCACTGCCCATCCGCACATCATCAAGATGAAGAGCGAGAGGAGGAATTCTGGGAGTTGAAGTCCATAAGTCTTAAAGCTGTCAAGTTTGAACACCCCTGGGTTTTTTTTTTCTAAAGGGTTAGGGGTGCAAGGGTCGTGTAACTCAGTGGTCCCCAACCCCCGGTCCGCGGACCGGTGCCGGGCCGTGGAGTACCTGGCACCGGGCCGCGCAGCGGCCGGGGGCCATGATCGCTCTTTTAAATCCACTCCTCTTAAATGCATTTCTCTCCCCCCCTTTGGTCCCACCCTCGGCTCTCTCTCCCTCCCTCCCTCGCCGTCTCCTCCCTTTTCTCCCCCCCCCCGCACCGATCCATCGCCAGGGAAAGAGAGAGTGAGAGAGGAGAGAGAGAGGGAGAGAGGGAGGGAGTCAAGAAAACTGTTCCGGCCGCCGCTGAAATGACTCAGTAACTTTTGCGCTTGGATCTGCTTTTTCAAACCTCCCCCAATCATCATCGCCTTCCTTCCCGCCCTGCCGCGCTTGGTCTGGCTCTTTTCTTTTTTTGCTCTCTCCTCGGCTTTTCCTGCTTTCTCCCTGCAATTTTGTCACCCAGATGCATGCTGTGGTTCGCGAGTGCGGCTCGGTTTTATGTGTCCGCTTCTCTCCCTTTCTCTCCACACACCCCCCACCTCCATTTAATTATTTTTTTTTAAAAGAAAGAAAACCGTAGTTCTGCCAATTGCAAAAAAAAAAAAGTGTGTGTGCGTGCATATCTGCCGGCGGGTGTGTGTTTGTGTGGTGTGTGTGTGTGTATGCGCGCGCGGAGAGAGACTGGTTGGAAAGGAAGGACAGGACTGGCGGTGTGTGTTTCTGCAGCCCCTCCGGTGGAGGCTGCACTAGCCGTCAGATCTGGTGTTTTTTTTTTCCCCTCTCCTTTTTCCGGCAGGTCGTTTTAATCCTTGCTAATTACTTTCTGTTCTTCGCTTGCCAGCTTCCTTCCCACCCTCCTTCCTCCTCCTCCCCCCCCCCCGCCGGGTGCGCCTCCCCGCTTTTACTCCCAAACAGTTATATATATAACTGTTCTTTGTTCTGTTGCGCTCTGTTCTTTGCCTGCCGAATGTGGTGGGGAGGGGGAGGGCGGGCAGAAAGGTTGGTCCAGGTTGAGGGTTCAGGTTGGTCTTTGAGAAACATAAGTCTGTCCGGGTGGGGGGGGCATATTAAAGCACTTTATATTTATGTAATTGTATTTTATTTTGTAAGGCATGTTTAAATACAATAAAATAAAAGTTGTTTAATCAAAACAATCTGATATATAAACAATCAATGTGTCGTCGCGAACAATGCTCTCCCACCCCTGCGCGCGCTCAGCGGGCCACGGTAAAATTATCAAAGACTGACTGGTCCGCGGCGATAAAAAGGTTGGGGACCACTGGTGTAACTTGACAGCTTTAAGACTTGCATGCTTCAAATGCCAGAGTTTCTGAGCCAACATTTTGGTTGCTAAGCAAGAGCATTGTTAAGTGAGTTTCACCACATTTTACAAGTTGGCCACTCCCACCCAGTCACATGGCTGGCAAGCCACTCCCACAAAGCAGCCACACCTACAGAAGAGGTTGTAAAAAAAATTGAAACCCACTACTGCCTAGTACCATGCCATACATGCTTAATAGGAAATGACTAGTATTTAAAATTGGTCTGGTAGTCTATGTTCAACCACTACAGTGATCATAAATATCTTGCTATCCTGCAATTAAATGGTTATAAAAGCCAATGTGGTGCAGTGGCTGGAATTCAGTATTGTAGGCTAATTCTGCCAGCAGTTCGATCCTGGCCAGCTCAAGGTTGACTCAGCCTTCCATCCTTCGGGAGGTCAGTAAAATGAGAATCCAGATTATTAGGGACGATATGGGTAGAAATGGCAAGAGGAAGAGAGGAGGAGGTGAGAGGTAAGGGAAGAAGGAAGGGAAAGGAGGAAGGAAGGAAGTAGAGAAGGAAGGGAGGGAGAAAAGAAAGGGAGAAGAAGGTGGTGTCAAAATAGGCGAGGGATGGTAAACAAAACAACCAGAATGGAATATTACAATTCTATAAATGGAATGACAAATGTATAAGAATTATGAATGTAAAAAAAGAATAATAATTATGTGAATGTAAACCTATAATTGTATATAGAGAACAAAAAAATAAAAAAAAACTTTATTTAAAATAAATAGTAATGTGTTTTACCAATTTATAGTCTACTGCATTTTGTTTTAAACTTTGTTAGCAAAGTGACAGTATGAATCAATAAATACTTTTAATGTTTTATTTAATGTAATAATCAATTTGTCTTTTACTTAAAGTACTTTCCCACTTTTAATATAAAATGAATTTCTAAGAAACTTAAAAATGCATATATCATGGCATGGCTATTAAAAGAAAAGTAACCAAGCCATAAAAGTTATTAAAATCATGGAGAAATATTTTTTTTTTCATCTGCCATTTCATCGTTTCCAAGCTCAACATGGGATGAATAATTCTCCCACAGCATCCAATCTCTTTTCATGTATTTAGGCCAATATCAGAAGCCAATAATAACTTAATAAATTGTTATAGTAGGGATCGACAAAGTTAAAGTATGATGGATTTACCGTATTTTTTGAATAGAAGATAGATTTTTTCCCTCAAAAAAGAGGCTAAAAATCTGGGTGCATGTTATACACTGAATACAGCATTTCTTGCCTCCCCAAACCCCACCCCCTTCACCAAAATGGCCATGCATAGCCTTTAGAGCCGAGGTGGTGCAGTGGGTAGAGTGCAGTACTGCAGGCCATTTCAGCTGACTGCTAGTTCGGCAGTTCGGCTGTTCAAATCTCACCTGCTCAGGGTTGACTCAGCCTTCCATCCTTCCGAGGTGGGTAAAATGAGGACCCGGATTGTTGGGGGCAATATGCTGACTCTGTAAACTGCTTAGAGAGGGCTGAAAGCCCTATGAAGCGGTATATAAGTCTAACTGCTATTGCTATTGCTATAGGAGGTTTTCAGAGTGTTCCTGGGGGCTGGGGAGGGCAGAAGTGAACTGGGGAGTGAAAAACGGGCCATATTTTGCTCATTTTGCCCCCCAAGCTCCCAGAAGCACTCTATAAACCTCCTAAAGGCTATGCATGCCCTTTTTTTGGACAAAAAAAAACCGGACCCATTTTCAAGAAAAACCGGCCTTTTGCCCATTTTGGGGAGGGGCAACCCCAGGAGTACTCTACAACTCTCCTAAAGGCTATTCATGCCCTTTTTTTTATAAAAAAGGAATGTCTGCAGAGTGTAAAAAAAAAATTTTTTTTTAAATTTGTCCCTTCAAAATCTTGGTGCGTCTTATACTCCAAAAATATGGTTCCTTGTTTTTTATTTGGTTTTTTAAAAATTTAATAAGGGTTTGCCAGATGATGGGCTTGGATTCGTCAAGGTCCCAAGCAACTTAGAAGGAAAGTTATTTTTTTTTCTTAAAAACATGGCCTCAGGCATGATAGCCAGGTTTGCACTAAGGTGACAGATCAGTTTTTACCACCTTACTTTCCTTAGCAAAAAGATTGGCAGTTCAATGGTTCAAATCCATGTGATGGAATGAGCTCCCATTACTTGTCCCAGCTTCTGCCAACCTAGCAGTTCGAAAGCATGTAAAAAAATGCAAGTAGAAAAATAGGAAAGTATATCATTTGATGCATCTTCAGCATTTAGTCATGCCAGCCACATGACCACAGAGACATCATCAGACAGTGCTGTCTCTTCGGCTTTGAAACAGAGATGAGCACCACCCCCTAGAGTCGGGAATGACTAGCACATATATACGAGGGGAAGCTTTACCTTTTTAAGAGTACTACGAGCCATTAAAAAATTGTAGTAATTAAATAATTTTGTTACAAAATATTATTTTGAAATGAACCTTTTTATACTCTGTTTTACAGGCTTCTGATGTTTAAGCTCGACATAGAAAAAATGAAAGAAGAATTATAGTTTGAAGATTTAATAATTGTGTGAGTTCTAATATTGGCTTGTAATTAATTATAGGTCATGTAAAAAGTTGAGGTTATTACCATATTAATATTTTACTGTGTTGGAAAGGTTGAAAGTCAAATCTTTTGTTCTTTTTTTTCCTTTTCCAAAAATCTTGCACTCCCTTTTTCCCCCTTAACTTTTACTTTCATTGTGTTTTATGCTATCATACATTGTAATAAACAGTTTGAAAAAAAAACCTTTCCTCAGACATGGTAGTTAGGCTTTGAAATGAGCCTTTTTATATATTTTACAGGAGGCCTACTCTTATCTCTTGAAATATGTTATTGTGCCAAAAACATCAATATGATTTTATAATTTGCTTTGACTAAACAATAATGTATTTCATGAATGTGTGGTTTTTTACACATCTGACTCACATCTGCGGACAGTAATAAGTGATATGAAAAACTATTATCACATATTCATGACCCTGACATATAACCACAGATAGTTTGGCTTAGTTTTCCTTGGAAATTTTAGTTTGCTCTAACTTTCATAAAATGGTGCCTAGCAGTATATTCAGATTCTTTAGAGAAGATAGATAGATAGATAGATAGATAGATAGATAGATAGATAGATAGATAGATAGATATAGAGAAAGAGATAGATAGATAGATAGATAGATAGATAGATAGATATAGAGAAAGAGATAGATAGATAGATAGATAGATAGATAGATAGATAGATAGATAGATAGATATAGAGAAAGAGATAGATAGATAGATAGATAGATAGATAGATAGATAGATAGATAGATAGATGATAGATAGATAGATAGATAGATATAGAGAAAGAGATAGATAGATAGATAGATAGATAGATAGATAGATAGATGATATATAGATAAATAGATAGATAGATAGATAGATATAGAGAAAGAGATAGATAGATAGATAGATATAGAGAAAGAGATAGATAGATAGATAGATGATAGATAGATAGATAGATAGATGATAGATGATAGATAGATAGATAGATAGATGATAGATAGATAGATATAGAGAAAGAGATAGATAGATAGATAGATAGATAGATAGATAGATAGATAGATAGATAGATAGATAGATAGATAGATGATAGATAGATAGATAGATGATAGATAGATAGATATAGAGAAAGAGATAGATAGATAGATAGATATAGAGAAAGAGATAGATAGATAGATAGATAGATGATAGATATAAGAAAGAAATAGATAGATAGATAGATAGATAGATAGAGAGAGAGAGAGAGAGAAAGAGATAGATAGATAGATATAGAGAAAGAGATAGATAGATAGATAGATAGATAGATAGATGATAGATAGATAGATAGATAGATAGATAGATAGATATAGAGAAAGAGATAGATAGATAGATAGATAGATAGATAGATAGATATAGATAAAGAGATAGATAGATAGATAGATAGATAGATAGATAGATAGATAGATAGATAGATAGATGATAGATAGATAGATAGATAGATAGATAGATAGATAGATAGATATAGAGAAAGAGATAGATAGATAGATAGATAGATAGATAGATGATAGATAGATAGATAGATAGATAGATAGATAGATATAGAGAAAGAGATAGATAGATAGATAGATAGATAGATGATAGATAGATAGATAGATAGATAGATAGATAGATAGATAGATAGATAGATAGATAGATGATAGAGAGAGAATTTCAGTAATTTTAACCATGTAAAATAATTTTAGTTTAAAAAATGGAAACATTTTTGTTACATGGATGGTAAATACAAAGTGAGAAACTATTAATCTGCTAGTAATGCAAATAAAAACAATCATAAATGAAGAAAGTGTAACATAATATAGACTCATGGAGTGCATCTTGGAGGTGTTTTGCATCTTCAATTCCAATCCAATGTATATCTTTGATTTTGACAAGTGTTTTTGTGACTGCAAAGAAAGGACTTGATGTGTTATTTATTTATTTTAAAAGAGTGTTAAATACATAAAGCCAGGCAAAAACAAATCATGAAAAATGTAAGGTTGTCTCATTGATTTCTTCAATACATTGTTCAAAACGTATTTTTAAAAATGGTGTCACTGAATTGGAATTTTGCTTCATTTACCAGAATACTTTAGTAAAACTTCCACTTTTATGATATTCATAATTCCAGAGGATCCATCAAACTCCAGTTTCCTGATTAGTTGATTTGCGGAAAAATATATGAACAAATCCTAGTCAGATGAATGAAGGTGCCAGGAAGGTGCCATATATGTCCCATTGTAATGTTGCAGGATCCAATCTGGGTCGGTCACTGAGCTTTCGAATTCGAGCTGGAGCCCATCCTCAGGGAACTTCTCTGTCACGCACTCTGAGGATGGGCTCAGGCGTGGTTTCCAGCTGCTGTTACTGCTAATTCGCTCAGGCGCATGCTTGAGGCTCATATGCACAGTACTAAAAAAAGAAGAAGGTGTCTCTGAGAGAACCGATGCTGGGGCATGGCAGAATGAGTTACTACCTACTCGGCCAAACTGGGCCAAACCGGTAGGAACCCACCTCTGGATGGACTCCAGCACAAGTCCAAAAACTCAGATGATGTTGTGGCCCAGCAGGAGCCGTTGGAGCTGCCACCAGACTCCGACAGCGAGGGGCCCTATGAGTTGGCTCTGGAAGATGTGGAGGACCCTGGACAGGGTTCCAACTCTGAGCAGGGTGCAGAGAGGCTGGTTGGCCACCATGACGCTCCTGAGGCCTGGAGCAGCATTGAGAGTCAAAGGGAGTGTGTTCCCGAAATCAAGCCTTAGAATAGTGGGGAGGAGACAAGGTGTGTGATCCTGATCTCATGCATTGGAGCAGTGGGGAGGAGACAAAGGAGTTGGTCCTGGATGCCCGGCAACAGAAAACTAATAGGCATAAAGAACAATTACGCAGTTACAGGAGATAATTGAACTCAGGTGGTGGTAATTAGGCTCCTCTCAAGACTATAAAAGGAATGGCTTTCCACACGCTCATCGCATGAGTCAACATATTTACTAGAGCTGGAGTAGCTATCGTGGCTCTCTTGGCAGGCTGGATTGCTGCCATGGTCAGTCTGTGCTGGATTGCTGCCAAGGTCTAGTCTGTGTGTTAATAAATCTTTGAAGTATCTTTGTCTTGGTGTGTTTTGGGGTAGGACGAGGGGGGTCAGAACAGATGACTAAACTTCTGGTCCCGCCTGACCAACCCAGATTGGATCCTGAAATATGATCCAGTCCGATATGTCAAAATTTTATTTAGTGATGTCAACAGATGTTATTATTTTTGTTCCCACATTTAATAAAATTTTCAAACCTGTTTCTATATAGCTTCAACTTGGCAAGATACAATCTGTGATCTCACTGAAGTATTGTATTTAAATGAACTACTTCAGGTATAATTATCCGCAGACACAGAACCTATAGATAAACTAAAGCCTTAATATATATGCTCTGTTCTCTGTGGTTCCATCTGTTTCTTCTATTTTGTGCATTTTTAGTAGGAGAGGTTTAATTAACTTCACCACAATAACATATGAAAAATCGTTTTCATATCTTTCATTTTCATATATTAAAACAGCACATTTAAAGCCATGGTACTTGTTGGTTTCAAGCCATCTCTGATAATTACAAAATGAAATATATTGTGTGAGGAATTCTTATTTTTTAAGGCAGGATCCTGCCCCCCACCTCCAAATATTAGAAATTCTGCTGGAAATTCTGTGGCTCAAAGGAAACCCTGCCCAATTATTTTCCTGCTAAATTTTAAAAACAGATGTCCTGCTATGGTTCGGTTCAAATGAATGTACGCTCTCTAGCACAATACCAGCAGCCAATCTTTGTTGTCAACAAATATTGAATTATTAACAAAACCATGGCAGGACAATGATGATTATGCAAAACATTTTAATTATAAAGGACTCACTCACTGCAAGCATTTGAAGAAATCTCCCAGTATTTGATCCCTCTTTGCATTAGTATTCCGCTAAGAATCTTAGGTTTAACTAAAAACCAAACAGCACAATCTAAATTAAATAATTGAACAATTACAACAGCGCTGAGTTCTAGTTTAAAATGAACAGTTTCTCCAAAACGTCTTACCACCTTTATGCATGACAGAAACAAATAACTAATAATTAGGATTTATCTGTTTCCAGGCTCCTAGAGGCAGAAAAATTATTCTCATTTTCTGCAATCTCCCATGCATCTGGAAACTACTGCTTTCTACAGGAAAAAAATGAATTCTCATATCTGTGTAGAACTAATAAAAATACAAGGCAGAATTCTAGATGCATAGATTAGCCAGCGTATCTGAACAACTCCATAATAGTGTAAAACTATCAAGTATTGGGTTCTTTAAGGCCAACAAGAAGAGATGAAATATTTTATTCCTGTTTCTTGGTGCTGAAAGTCTCATATGGATTTTACAAAGCAAAGCAAATATTCAAATTAAGGTTATTGTTTAATCCATGTTCTTTTTTTAAAAAAGCCAACATAAATATTTACAAAAACTGCAGGTAATGAACAGCAATTTTTAAAGTTTCTCTCATAGATGAAGGAATAATTCTTCTAAGAAACTGTCTACAGGTAGTCCTTGACTTACGACCACAATTGAGCCTGAAATTTCTGTTGCTAAGTGAGATAGTTGTTAAGTGTGTTTTGGCCCATTTCTTGCCATAGTTTCTTGCCACAGTTGTTAAGTGAATCATTGTAGTTGATAAGTTAGTACCATGGTTGTTAAGTGAATCTGGCTTCTCTGCTGATTTTGCTTGACAGGAGGTCACAAAGGTGATCCTGGGACACTGCAACCGTCGTAAATATGAATCAGTTGCCAACTGTCTGCATTTTGATTATGCGACCAC
This sequence comes from Thamnophis sirtalis, assembly GCF_051295495.1. NCBI lineage: Eukaryota > Metazoa > Chordata > Lepidosauria > Squamata > Natricidae > Thamnophis > Thamnophis sirtalis. The sequence goes on from NW_028261386.1 coordinate 125,079,599, forward strand.
AGGGACGTTGGAACAGTCGTAAGTGTGAAAACCTGTCATAGGCCACTTTTTTCAGTTCTGTTGTATCTTTGAACGGTCACTAAATGAATTATTGTAAGGCGAGAACTATATTCGGACAGGGGATCCATCTTCTAACACAAGGATATTAAACTGGATTTCTTCTTCTCCCCATTGTAGTTCTCCTCCACAGGCCAGCAGGGGTGGGGAGCAGTGGGGAGACAGGACAGATGCCTCCTGCAGCATCCTGCTTGGCAAAATGGAGTGTGGGGTGTTGTGACTCAGCAGAAGTTTGCTGTGAGTTGAGTCGGGATGTAGGAATAATGAGCCGCTGTTGCTTGTTAGGGTTGTCTTCTGCAGATAAAAGACGGATGGTGCCACGCCTTAGTTGCAGAAGTCAACGTCGTTCATCGTTCATGGTTCGTCGTCCGTTGTGTGTGGTTCATCGTTTCGAGATTCAAAGAGGCACGTGGATAAGTGATTTGCTTTCTGTAAACCTGATTCAAAGTGGCACTTGGAAAGGTGATTTGCTTTCTGTAAGCCTGGTTTGCTGTAAGAGCTTTTTTTTTTGCTGTGTAACTTTTTGCCAGAGACTTTATCTACGTTTAATTTTGGGCTCTCAGCCAGCTTGAGCCAGGACTAATAAATATATTTCCTTTGAAGTTCTGTCTGACTGTCATTTGTGAACGAGCGAAGAAAAGCGGTCACAACAGTGGGTTAGCCACACACAGCCCCCCCCCCCAATGCCTTGTTTTTGGCCTCTATGACCCCCTGCAGTATTCTCCTGGGCAAAAACACGGTCTATGCCGGCCTGTGGAGGCACTGTGGTCCAATCTTTTGATATTTCCAGGCCAGACTCGCAAGTCAGATTTAAGCAGATTTAAGGGCCTTGAGTTTGACACCCTTGTTCTAAAACATATCTGAAGAAGCCAAGAATCACATATGGACTTTTCCATCTTCAGCAGCTTAGGCCACTTCTGTTCTAGTCCCACCCAGATGGTCTTTGACCCCATCCTCTCCTGAATCTGAACGTTCCACCAGTAGCATGTGGTCCTTAAAGATGCTTCTTGAAAGAATATGATCTCTTTTTAATGAAATACTGTATGAAATAGTAGGATGCTGTGCATCATTATGCTCTTCTTTTGGAAATCTCTGTCAGTCTTCACTAGGTAGGCAGATTATTGGAACTGCAACATAATAAGGAAGAATTTTCACATAACAAATGTTGAATTTGAAATTCACTAGCTTACTCATTCAGGCATACTTACGTAACAATTTTTTTTTTTCATAATCAATAGGAGGATGCAACAGAATATGATCTACCAAAATCGTGGGGTTAAGAAAACCATCACATTTCAAATTAAAAAAAGTTTTCGTAAAGGCATCTAATTACAATATTTTTAAATTTTTCCTTGAAATTGATCGCTGCTTACAAGGCTTCAAGCTAGGAATAATGGCAGTTCAACTGGTTTGGTAAAAGATAATCACAACATATATGGAATAAAACTATTTCATGGCTGGCCAATGCAGCAGAGGTGTAGAATCATTTTACCCTGAATGAAATTGAAAGAGATTTGAATTCCAGTTTTCATTTGTTCCAGAATAAATGCACAGAAGTTGGAATGATTCATAGTGTTCGGAGACCAGGATTTTGTATACCGAATTTCCAGGGCAATTTCCATTATTTGTGTCAATTGATCTCATTTGCCTAGTGATATCACACAAGTGATATTACATGAGGCAAATGACATGTTTTAAATATTTCATGTAATGACATGATCCACCCACTTGATATATTACCTGATTTGGTGAACAGTTAAGAATGATGGACATTCTTTAGCTAGAATAGGACATAAAGATTCAGTGTTATTGGAGGCTTTTAGAAATATTAAATAAAATGCCAGTATGTGGTTATGTATTAAATCTTGGAATATTTTATGATGAAGGACGTTTAAATAATTATAGTCAAATAAAAATGGAGGTATAAAGGTAACATGTATAAATATTTGAGTTAAAATACTTGAGTTAATATGAATTATGCTTGATGACTGTGGAAGAGATGCGCGAAAGCCTTTTGTAACCAACTGATGCACTTTGTACAATACGTAAAGAAGGAAGATTTTATAGCAATAGCAATAGCAATAGCAGTTAGACTTATATACCGCTTCATAGAGCTTTCAGCCCTCTCTAAGCGGTTTACAGAGGCAGCATATTGCCCCCAACAACAATCCGGGTCCTCATTTTACCCACCTCAGGAGGATGGAAGGCTGAGTCAACCCTGAGCCGGTGAGATTTGAACAGCCGAACTGCAGAACTTATGTGTTGTGTTTGTTTTGAAAATAAAAATAAATTCTATTAAAAAAAAGAATGATGGATATTGTTTTGCTTCAATTGATCTATTAAATCAAGGTTTTCATAGTCCTTCCATGACCTCCCTCTGCTCTTTAGAGATGTATTGGCTGCATAAGCCAACATGGCAAAATAGCTGGATTTCTGACAGCTGAAGATCTGAAGAGGTAAGGATATAATTAGATAAAATCTCCTTTGATTTCAGTTTGGTTCTTGGCGATGACTTGTCCATCTTGTTTTATTGGCAACAGGGGGAACTGGTTTGTCAATGTGGCCTTCTGAGTTCTTTTTCCTATCACTGCTTCTCAGTCTAATCAACAGACATAGGATTTACTGTTAGCCTTCATCCAAATGGCAACCAGGGTTAACTTGTGAGTGTTTGTGTGTTTGTTTCAGTTTTGTGTGTATGTGTGTATGTGATTGCTAAAGTCAAGTATACTCTGAATGTTCTCTGTTGGGGATGGTATAACAGTATTCCAAATCATCCTAATAGAAAAGAACAATAGGGGAATGAATCTGTGGATAATGAAATCAATACACTTTTAATAAACAAGTAATGCAATACATGGGATAGGTCTGAAAAAGAATGCTCTGTATCAGTGGTGTGTTTCAAAAATTGTTCGAACCTACTCTGTGGGTGTGGCCTCCTTTGTGGGAGTGAATTGCCGCCCATGTGACTGGATGGGAGTGGCTTGCCACCCATGTGACCGGATATGAAGATGCCGACGATACTTGTCAGAACCACCTTAAATTACCTCACACACAGCACTGGCATGCATAAGAATATGATGTAAACTTGTTTTTTAAAAGGCATCTTCGGTTTGCGTTAAAACAACTTAAACACACGCAATGTTCTGATTGCACCACAAACGAAGTAGTCATCCTTACCTTTCACAGAGCCACTGAGTTTTATAAATATGAGCATGATAGTGTAGAATAATCATATCCAAGGACCAGTGGTGGGTTTCAAAAAAATGTGGAACCTCTTCTGTAGGTGTGGCCTGCTTTCCGGGTCCACTGGTGGAACCTCTTCTAACCGGTTCGGTAGATTTGTCGAACTGGTTCTACTGAATAGGTGCAAACTGGTAGGAACCCACCTCTGCTCTGTATATATAAATATAGCCATCCCTTTAACCAGTATCTACCACAGGGGCTGGTATTTCTGAATACACATTTGTGCCAGCTCATTTGGGGGCACACACACACACACTCCACACACATACCTTTGGAATGGTTGTTATAATGGCCTGCAATTCAGGTGCCAGATGCTTCCATGCATAAAGTTTGTTTTTGCTTTTATGTCACAATCTTATCTTTTTGGAATATAATTTTACGGAGTATTTTCCGCTGAGATACTATCCAAGGATGACTTTTTTTTCATTCTGGTATGCTCATCATTAGCATGTTCACACCTACAAATATGAATAATAGTAATTCATACATCTAATAGAACCCCAGTAATTTATTAATTAAATATGATACAGTGCAAAGGATAGTAAAACTGTACCTTTCATTGATGAGCATATTATATACATGGTTCAATGAAATTCATTCACTATTATAAATTCCTTCAGGCACTGTGTCAAATCCATCTAAAGTCCCTTAGTGATATATTTTAAATTTTGTAGATGTGTTAAAAATATCTCCCGTGTAGCTCCCTGTGGCTAGACATCTGAGAATCTCAGAAGCACAATGTTATTTCAGCTAAAGTTGGCAGTAATTTACACTCAATGAATTGGTTCCACATTTGCTTGTTTCAAATCATTTTTTTTTAAAAAAAGAAACAAAACTTTCAGCTGAATGCATTCACCTTTTGACAAATTACACTTTTTAAAAATAGATTTCCCTTCACGAATGAAGATTACCAATGACTTCATTACTAGTTTCTTTATAGCAGGGGTCCCCAATCTCTGGGGGAGCAGCCCACCACTGGGCCGTGGTCTGCTTGAAACTGGACCGTGGGAAAAATGGGCAAGCACATGTGCATGAAACTCCACTTGTGCGAACAGAGGGCGCTTGCTCTCATGAACAAAACTCCACTCACACAAGTGGAGCGTGCTTGTGCTTGGGCAGAAAACTCCATTTTCACAAATGGAGCTTTGTGCTCAAGTGCTCTCCAATCACATGATTGATTGATTGAGAGATGATATTTATATAGCTACCTGTTGTGGCCCATCAGGAGCCGTTGGAACTGCCACCAGACTCCGACAGCGAGGGGCCCTATGAGTCGGCTTTGGAGGATATGGAGGACCCTGGACAGGGTTCTGACTCCAAGCAGGGCATAGAGAGGCTGGTTGGCCACCAGGAGGCCCCTGAGCCTTGGACCAGAGGGAGGAGACAAGGGAGTCTGATCCGGACGTCAGCAGTGAGTTGTTCCTGGATGCCCGGCACCGAAGAGCTAATAGGCATCAGGAACAGTTGCGCAGTTACAGGAGGTAATTGCACTCAGCTGGTGGTCATTAGGCTCCTCTCCAGACTATAAAAGGAATGCTTGTGAACACGCCCCTCTTGCAGAAGTCAATGCAGGAATTAATGTTGGAGAACATTATTGTGAGCCTGGCAGGCTGGATTGCTGCCACGGCTTATCTGTGCCGGTTTGCTGCCAAGCCGTCTGTTAATTAAATGCTGTGACTTATCTTTGGCTCGGAGTGTGTTGGTGTGGGATAAGGCGGGTCAGAACAGCTACCCACGTCACAAACATGACTCTGGGAAGTATAATATAAAACTGCATGGTTATACATGTAGTAATATTTTGTGCAATGTGATCATGTAAGAGCCAAGGTGGCGCAGTGGTTAAATGCAGCACTGCAGGCTACTGCTAGATCAGCAGGTCAGCGGTTCAAATCTCACCGGCTCAGGGTTGACTCAGCCTTCCATCCTTCCGAAGTGGGTAAAATGAGGACCCAGATTGTTGGGGACAATATGCTGACTCTCTGTAAACCGCTTAGAGAGGCCTGAAAGGCCTATGAAGCGGTATATAAGTCTACTGCTATTGCTATCATCATACTGAAGGGTTCTCTCTCTGCCCTCTCTTCTCTCTTCTTTTTTGACCAGAAGAAATAAGTATAATTGGAAAACAATTAAAAGTCCCTTTTTACAATGCCTGACATTACAACCCCCTTAATTTGGGGTAGAGTCAGGGCAACTGGATGGAGCTGAGCATTTACTAGCAGGATACCTTTCTTTTTTTAAAAATATATTTTTATTCTTTTTAAGCAAAACAACACATACAAAACAAAGTAAGAGAATAAAAAAGAACTGCTTTCCTCCATTTCATCAAGCATGTCATTTGGTTACAGGTTTTTGTGCATCAATTCTTAAGTTTAGGATTAACATCACTGGTTGTGCATTAAACATAACTAAATATTTCGCTGTCATTGAGCATTATGTGTTCAAATTACCATTAATATTCTTTCATTTGTAACAACTCTTATTTCCTTAGATTCATAATTATCTATCAAATAACAATGGGTCTTTAAAGTATTATAGTATCACCTATCTCTAGGGAGAAAAAACAAGGATTAGAACAAAGAATTCTCATTAACTTATAATATGCATTCATATTTTCACTCGATGCCTCTTCACCCAACGTGGGTATAGGCGACTTCCATGGAAAGTTATGGCGATCCATGGAAGCTGTTTTGGCTGGATATACCCAAGGGGACGCCAGTCCCAAGGGTCGACAGAGCTCGATTGGTGGGAACAGGGGGCACCACGTGAAGGCTGGGTTGTCGTTTGATAGTTGAGAGGCTATATTTGGCGCATCAACTATCCTTGCCCCCCTCATATTTTCAATTGACCATAATGTCACCAAACATCCAGAATTCCAAGAATAGTTTCCCCATTATTAATTATTAATCCATATAGTGGTTAAGTACTTCAATTAATGTATATATCAATTGTTTCTTACATCATCATTGAACCATTTAATATACAAATATCTTTGTGATATAGAATGGTCACTACATACAATTATACCCAAGTATTCAAATTATCCCACTCTTATACATTAAAATCTTTATTGTCCTTTATATATCATGTAAGTAGTACTCTATATCATAACAAGAAAAGAAACAAAACAAGAAACTATTACAACATAAGTAAACAGTTTCATTCCCAGGTTTTTTTATCTAACCATTGGTAACAGGATACCTGTCAGAACCTCTCCATTAGATAATTAGGAAAGAAGACCACGAGACTCCATGTGTAGAAATCAAGTGTACTTTTACTAATTATAAATGATTAAAGGCATAGCGAAGCGAAGTCTGATTATTTAGGTGCGAAAGTGATTGATATATAGAATAGCCCATTCCCCACCCCTTGGCATCACAGTTACAGTCCAATCATAATTCTCTCAAGTGTCAGGTGTGAGATAACTTCAAAAGGCATCACGAAGATGGAATGTCGGTGCCGTTAGTCCTGGCGGGAATCTCCTACGCACACGTAGACCGACAGGCAGCTGAACTCCAGAACCTTCCTCCAGCACAATGAGTAACCCCTCCCAAATACCATGCCCTCCCTCCCCGTTTCATGGCAGCCGAAGCAACAGCAAAGCAGATGCCACACAGAGTTCACAGTAGATTTTTTTTTCTTTGAGTCCTAGGAGATTTTTTTTTCTTTGAGTCCTAGGAGATAAAAAACTGCCACTGCGCAGGACTGAATTCTCAACCTTCCAAGTGAGAGATGAGCATCTTCACCACGAGGCCACTAGGCCACTCACTATAGTGCAAAACCATTCAGCTTTCCAAAGCATACATTTTCTAGGGTTTATAAATAATTGAGCTTTGAAGCATTTATTTTCAAGTATTTGGACATGTTTAGAGACAATTTGCATGAACCTAGGTATCCTTAAGCTGCAATGCGTGTGACCTATTTTATATGTGCTGCCCTGTTTTACCATTGATATGCTTAATTATAATTGTTAGTTTGGTCTGTAACTATAAAAGTGCACTTACTCTTGAAAATCAGCTCACGCAAGAAGCAAACCTTTGAAATCTATATTAAAAATAGCCATAATTGTAAGATGCATACAAAACCATGGGGGAAAGAGTGTCTATTATTGTTGTTTAAATTGATACATATTTTATTCTTCACTTTTGTTTGTTCTGCTTTTGTTGCTTGCTCAATTTATAGAGATTGCTCTGGAAGCAATCACTGCATCTGACAACATGATGGGAAAAACAGAATCTGGAACAATGCATTGAAAAATCTTCTCATTTCCTAGTACAAATCTATAATTTGAGGGGTGCTTTCTGGTGTGAACAATCAAAATATGCATTCCATGGAGCAGTACACGTATACAGAACTATTCTGTTAAAATGAAATTGTATCATTCAGGGTTTGATAGTCCCTGTTAAAAGAGTCACTTTATAGGGGAGATGGACAAAACAAACAAACAAACAAACTATCTTACCTAAGAGCCGAGGTGGCGCAGTGGTTAGGGTGCAGTACTGCAGGCCACTTCAGCTGACTGCAGTTCTGCAGTTCTGCAGTTCTGCAGTTCAGCGGTTCTAATCTCACCGGCTCAGGATTGACTCAGCCTTCCATCCTTCCGAGGTGGGTGAAGGACCCAGACTGTGGGGGCAATATGTTGACTCTGTAAACCGCTTAGAGAGGGCTGAAAGCCCTATGAAGCGGTATATAAGTCTAACTGCTATTGCTATTGCTATTGCTAATGAGAAATCATAGATTTCGTGGCTATAAAGCAAATACTTGCTACTTGGTCTTGAATAGAATTGGTGCCCAAACCCCATAATTTAGTGATTTTGGAGGTACTCTCCTGAAGCTTCGCTATCTTCTTTGGTGAGTGTCATCGGTTCTAGTTGTTCTGGCTAGCTGTACGTTTGTGATGGCAAAACCATGTAGAACATGGTACAATACTCTACATCAGTGGTGGGTTTCAAAAATTGTTTGAACCTACTCTGTGGGTGTGGCCTCCTTTGTGGGAGTAGCTTGCTGCCCATGTGACCGGATGGGAGTGGCTTGCTGCCCATGTGACCAGATATGAAGATGCCAACGACACTTGTCAGAACCACCTTAAATTACCTCACACACAGCACTGGCATGCATAAGAATATGATGTAAACTTGTTTTTTAAAAGGCATCTTTGGTTTGCGTTAAAACAACTTCAACACACGCAATGTTCTGATTGCACCACAAACGCAGTAGTCATCCTTACCTTTCACAGAGGCACTGAGATTTATAAATAGGAGCATGATAGTGTAGAATAATCGTATCCAAGGACCAGTGGTGGGTTTCAAAATTTTTTGGAACCTCTTCTGTAGGTGTGGCCTGCTTTCCGGGTCCACTGGTGGAGCCTCTTCCAACCGGTTCAGTAGATTTGATGAACCGGTTCTACCGAATAGGTGCGAATTGGTAGGAAGCCGCCTCTGCTCTATATTACCCTTTGTGGTTATAAACTATATGTATTATAAAAAGCAAAATAATAATCCCCCAAAAGGAATGACAAATCATTTCCGAATTTTTGCCAATAAAATAATCTGGGGATGTCCATAAAACTGCTAGGTGTTGAGACTGACCTAAAAGAGATTTTCTTTTTAACCCCACTAGGAATAGACACTAAAAAGGCAGGCAGTTTAGGACACGGAAGCAAAAACGTCCCAACAATCTTAGCTACATCAAGATTGCTTTGTGAGGAAGAATGCTTCAATTTTCCATCCACAGCTATCTTGATGCAACTAAAATCTCTGAGAGAAATATTGTCTCTCTTTGTGTATGTGTAAGAAAGAGTCTAGGTATATATTGCAATGAAATTTGGCAGCCTTTTTTAGACAGATGTCTCAGTTCAATCATTTTTTCCTGATATTTATGTGTGATAGCGGGTGGACTATAATGATGTGATGACACATTTATAATGGTTACATAATCACAATTACATAATGATATCATTGGGAAGGAACACACATTTCTAAAAGATAATCATTAGTGGATCTTTCAGTACCTGGGCAGGGAAGAATAAAAGAGAAAGAACTGGGGGGGGGGTGTCACGAAATATAAACACCTCCCCTGCAAATAGAGGTAGAACGACTGTGGTGAAAGGAAGCAAAGATAATACCAATAATAATAGGTGCAGTCTCCAAACATCTGCGGGACTACTTGAGCATCATCAGCATTGACAAAATCACCATCAATAATTGCAAAAGACAGCTTTACTCAGAACTGCTTACATCCTGCCACAATATCTTTAACACCATGAAATAATAACATCTGCCTATCTCAGATCCTTGGGAAGGACCCCATAAGTTCTAAACCCAGCCTTAACTGCCGGCTAATAGTGTGACCAACTGTAATTTATTCTGTCTTTTTGTATATAACACAAGGCAGCTAACTATCCCACCCTCCTACATTCCTCGGCTCAACAACCCTGGAAGTTGGGTTGGACTGAGAGAGAGTGAGGGGCCTAAAGGCACTCAGACAGCTTTCATGCCTATGGCAGGCCTAGAACTACAACTCCCAGTCCCCTGGTTTCTAGGCCAGCACTTTAATCTTGCTCTTTCTGCCCTGTTCCCGGACTTTATATTCTGCAATGCTGTTTTAGCTATGAAGGACCTAGAATCCTTCAAAATGGGTTGCTCAATTGGTTGATCAGGGTAAAGCCTAGGAATTGTTCTGACCCCCTTCTCCATCCAGTAATGAATGCCAAGACAAGCTTAACTGGAATGTACTTTAACAGCAAAACACCAAAACCTTGGTGGCTGAAAGCCAAGCTTAACAAACAGATAAGGACCTTAGCAGCAACTCAGACAAACTCAGGCAGCAATAAACACAGATAAGGCTTGGCAGCAATCCAGCCTGCCAAGTTCACAGTACTGTCCTCCTGCGTTGACTTCTACAAAGAGGGGCATGTGCACAAATAGCTTTTATAGTCTGGAGAGGAGCTAATGACCACCAGCTGAGTACAATCACCTCCTGTAATTGTGTAATTGTTCCTGATGCCTAGTAGCTCTTCGATGGCGTGCATCCAGGAACAACTCACTGCTGGCTTCTGGATTACTCTCCGTTGTCTCCTCCCCACTGGTCCAAGGCTCAGGCGCCTCCTGGTGGCCAACCAACTTCTCTGCACCCTGCTTGGAATCGGAACCCTGTCCAGGGTCCTCCACATCCTCCAAAGCCGACTCATAGGGCCCCTCACTGTCGGAGTCTGGTGGCAGCTCCAACGGCTCCTGCTGGGCCACAGCAAGGAATTAACTAGACAATCCCCATTTAACACAAGCAACTGAAAGTGGGTTTGAAGGGACTAAAGTTATTTTGATTTTTGCCTAATGAAGAATCTCAGTGACACAAACTTAAGGGGTAGGCAGAACTGCTGGGTATCTCTGAACATGCTCAGGAGTATGTGTCCAAATGAATATTGACACACATCTGTTGAGAGCTGAAATATTTGCTCAGTTCGGTAATAAAAGGTAATGACATTGTCTCTGCTTCAACAATCTAGCCTGAACAGAGATAATAGTCAGACCTTGATTTTTATTGCAGTGTATAATATTTCAGTATCTCCAGGAAACGTAAACCACTATTCTTTTGGAAAATAGCTGTTTAAAAATAAATATGCAGAAACTGACAGTTTCTATTTGGAAAATGTCTCGTGTATCAAATATTTAGACACATTATTTACAACAAAGCCAAACTTTCAGCCCACTGCTGTTTAATTTTTTGCTCATAATTATCCATGCTTTTTAAATGTGGGGTCTTTTCAAAGCTAAAGAGGAAAACAAACATACATAATGGGGAAATATGTAACCAACTTGCACTAATCGGTTTTAAAATTAAGGTGTTCAGCCACTCGCAAAAGATAAGGTAGTCCTTTTTTTCCCCCCTTGGGATGAAAGTTATAGATTTACTACATCCTTCTTATCTATGACAGAGTGTGCTTATGAAGTTGAAGATACCCACAGATCAAGGGTGGGTTGCCACCGGCAATACTGCCAGTTCAGCGAGCACGCCAAAAGCGTGCTTCGCTCGCGTGCATGCCAAATGCGTGCTCCGCGTGCATGCACATTTACACGTAAAAGATCTGCGCATGCACAGAACGTTAGGGGGAAAAAAAGGGGGGGGGAATTACAGTTCTGCAATAGATATTGTTCTGCACATGCACAGAACCAAAAATCAACATGGCACCAGCAACAATAGAACCGGTTTGGGTGCGTGGGCAGCCGAGTTACTACCTACTCAGCCGAACCTATCCGAACTGGTAGGAACCCGTAATTAATTCGTAATTCGTAATTTAATGAGTTTATATGCCGCCCAATCCCGTGGGACTCTGGGCGGCTTACAAATACGAGATAAAATAAAAAATAACAAATAGGGGAGAGAAACAAAAACAGTTTAAAAAACAGAACATACATTCGGCTTAGCTGGGGATCAGCTAAGATCAACCACCCCTCTGCCCCAGATCCAGGACTAAAATATCATAACTATCTTTCAAGCAAGGTTTAGAAAGGTTTTACACCATTACCTTCAAGAGTTATAAGCCTACGACATGGCCATGAGAGTCCTTACCAAAGACAAATCAAAGAGTTAGATCATGCCTATAATAGAGAACTCTTTACAAATTTCCAGAAGGTAAATGAATAATAATAAAAAAAGCCCATTAAACATTTTATTGATTTTGGTCTTGAACCTGTCATGTTGAAAGACAAACTGCTTCTTCAGCATCATTTTATTTCCAATATCTTTGGGCTCCACTGACCCCAGAGACATTACTTAACAACAACGGATAGTAATGCTAAGTGGTGATAGTTCATATTGTGATGTCCACTGCTCTCAATCTCTGCATTCCTGAGAGTAAACGATACAAATAAGAGGGAATAATTCTTGCAACCT